>NC_085006.1:27887655-27919442 GCF_963854185.1 Sardina pilchardus
ATCTAAACTTACACAGTGCGGTTATAGCCAACAGAGGGCCGCCAAGTCAATGCAGAAGTGCCGTTCACCCTGTTACGGGTTGATGAACCACTGAAATGATTTTGGAAACATTATTTTAAGGTACAAAAAAACTCTTTAGTGTTGCTTTAAAACTTGCATAATTTGTGTCACTGAACTGAGGGCTGCACTACCAAGCAAGGTAGGGAGGTAACTATCAACAAAGTGGCTATCCTATTTTGGGAGTAACCTCTGATAACCTCTGTAACCTTTGAACGTAGCTTACATTACATTTAGCAGCCACTTTTTTGTCCAAGACATTTCACTGAGCATCTGATTCTAAAGTGGTGTGTTGTTTGGATCAGCAGTTACTCCTGAGGTTGCCTGGGTAACACCAGTAACCTTGCTTTGTAGTATACCTCTCTGATGGCACATCACACATGACCTTTCACCCCTGTCTGTTCTACTGGGCTTCTCACCCAACCCTTGCAGGATGAGGATGAGGAGGATTAGAGAGAAGAGGAAGATCAGGAGGAAGATGGAGGAGGAGAATGAGGATGAGGAGGATCATAAAGAAGAGGAGGAGGAAGATAGAAGAGGAAGAGGAGGAAGATGGAAGAGGAGGATAGAAGAGGAGGATGAGGAGGACTTTAGAGAAGAGGAGGAAGATAAAGGAAGAAGAGGAGGAGGATGAGGAGGACTTTAGAGAAGAGGAGGAAGATGGAGAAAGAAGAGGAAGAAGATAGAAGATGAGGAGGATGAGGAGGACTTTAGAGAAGAGGAAGAAGATGGAGGAGGAAGAGGAGGAGGAGGAGGAGGAGGAGGACTATAGAGAAGAGGAGGAAGATGGAGGAGGAGAAGGAGGAAGATAGAAGAGGAGGAGGATGAGGAGGACTATAGAGAAGATGGAGGAGAATGAGGAGGAGAAGGAGGAAGATGGAGGAGAAGAAGGAGGAGGATGAGGAGGACTTTAGAGAAGAGGAGGAAGATAAAGGAAGAAGAGGAGGAGGATGAGGAGGACTTTAGAGAAGAGGAGGAAGATAAAGGAAGAAGAGGAGGAGGATGAGGAGGATTATAGAGAAGAGGAGGAAGATGGAGAAAGAAGAGGAAGAAGATAGAAGATGAGGAGGATGAGGAGGACTTTAGAGAAGAGGAAGAAGATGGAGGAGGAAGAGGAGGAGGAGGAGGAGGAGGACTATAGAGAAGAGGAGGAAGATGGAGGAGGAGAAGGAGGAAGATAGAAGAGGAGGAGGATGAGGAGGACTATAGAGAAGATGGAGGAGAATGAGGAGGAGAAGGAGGAAGATGGAGGAGGAGAAGGATGAGGATGAGGAGGACTATAGAGAAGAGGAGGAAGATGGAGGAGGAGGAGGATGAGGAGGACTATAGAGAAGAGGAGGAAGATGGAGGAGGAGGAGCGTCTCACCATTTGACGTCGTCGTTGTGTCCCAGGTAGTGCCTCTGCTGCTGCTCCTCCACGTTGTACAGCACCACCACGGAGGCGTTGAAGTACACGATCTCGCCCGTGGGCAGCAGGTACAGGTTGGAGCGGCAGTCTCGGCCCCGGTAGCCATATCTGAGCCGCAGGGAGTCAGGGAACACAGCGTACCGTCTCAGAACAGGAGAACACTTACTGCAGGGAACACAGCCAACCATCTCAGAACGGTCTCAGAACAGGAGAACACTTACTGCAGAACAGGAGAACGCTCACTGCAGGGAACACAGCGAACCGTCTCAGAACAGGAGAACACTTACTGCAGAACAGGAGAACGCTCACTGCAGAACAGGAGAACGCTCACTGCAGGGAACACAGCGAACCGTCTCAGAACAGGAGAACACTCACTGCAGGGAACACAGCACCCGTCTCAGAGCAGTCTCAGAACAGGAGAACACTCACTGCAGGGTCCCCAGAGCAGTCATGAGGCATCATAACATAATCAAATAATGACCACTCAGAGTTACTGTGCCTTTCACATACTGTATGCCAAGGATGCTTTACAATGAAGAACGCTTTCAACTTCCTCCATAATTCATTTTTATTGTCCTTCAGCCTGCATTTCAGCCTTCATTTTTGACCATAAATATCAGAGTAGGCTTTTACTCTCAAAGGAATGTTTTTTTTTTTATTATGGTATTATTATTCTGCTTTATTATATCTTCTGTGATTCGTAGTATATGCAAATAGAAACAACATTTTAGAATCCTAAAAGGGTTACACGAACATGTTTCAATAAAAGGATAACCTGCCAATGTGTCAAAAAGATGTTGTGCGCATGTATACTTCAGAGACAGCTCTCCATCGTCAAAGGACAGTACAGCGTATGCATGGCATGCAAAACTGCAACTGTAACACAATAGCGCTCTGCTAAAAGCATCTGCAGCTTTCAATGTAAATATGCCATGGCCATGATCACATGATCACTGAGTGAGAGCTGAGGGTCCATAAAGTGTTTTTTTAATGGCTCTCTGATTCAATCAAGCCTACTTGATTTGATTTGAATGTAGTTTAAATGTATTGAATTCGACGTGCTTTTAACAAAATAGGTGCTAAACCACAGAATAACATGATTTACATCTAACCAACGGGGAAAATAGGCTTTTATTGGCATTGCCTTTTTTTCTGTTTAAAGCGCTGTCCTCTGTGAACAACCGTAGGATTCCAGCAAACTGTAAGTGCGGAAAGGAAAAGGCAAAAGTGTCTTAAATAAACTAAAAGGAGCCTCTTCATGACGCCCTTGCCTGTAAATGTCAGAATATGATTTAATCTTCCAAACAAAACACAACTAACAGCACCAGGAACTGTGCTGCCGTAAGCACTCAGTCTGACTCTGAAGGATACACCCACTGCAGTTTGAGTTTACGGTCCGGCAGCGCCACCTTCTGGTCAATGCTGTAACTGCCCCTCAGGTCATCAGGGATGTGCATGGTGACTGGGCGACCACGCAGGAACATGCGCACGTATCCATCCTCTACATCACGGAGAAAGAAGAGCAAACATCTATGGAAAGGTGCATGTATTCTGTGCAGCACTTTGGAAAGAAATGTCTTTTTAAAAATACATGACTTAGGAATTTCTCAACACTTAAACACTTAACTAAATCAATATAGCCACCCTTCAGCAAGTACCACCAGAGTAATGTTGAACAATTAACATTCTAAAGAATATCTGAGCTCTTAACATTTTAGAATCTGAGGCCCAATTCATACCAAACATCCGCAACACAAAACTGTAACAGAAGGAGTTGCAGCAGTGTGAATGAAATGTTGCATGCCATTGCAAAGCATTCACCATGTCTATCGCATTTGCACGGTTTGCAAGACCGTTGCAGCTCATCTCGTCGCAAATCTTTGGTTTGAAGCCCCTTTTACACGGATGAGCACATTATCTAACTTGAAAGCTGAGGTACAGTACAGTATGGCGTGTCCTGTGAGCTCCAGCTCCACAGTGAGCATCTCTGGGACTCTGGGTGGGTGGTGTTGCCACGCAGCCGTGTGGCCAATAACAGTGTTGCTGTACATCATGTACTGAGACTCCCTTTGGCTCAAAAGCCTTCCATCCTTAATACAACATCGCATCCGACCACAGACAATGTCATTAGCCAGACAGACAGGGCACTGATCAATTAGGGGAAAATCCATCTCTCTCTCCCTCTCCCTCTCTCTCTCTCTCTCTCTCTCTCTACCTCCCCCCTTACTCCATCTCTCACTCCCTTACCCACCTCCCCCTCTCTCTTTTATTTCTCTCTTCCTTACCCCTTACCCATCCTCTCTCTCCTCTCTCTCTCTCTCCTCTCTCACTCCCTCACCACTACCCTCGTCCCCTCTCTTTCTCTCTCTCTCTCTCTCTCTCTCAAGGTCTTAGTCACTCCCTTACCCATTCCTACAGTACTTTCACTTACTTTCTCTCTCTCTCTCTCTTTTCTTTCTCTGCCTCCCCTCTTAAAACCACCCCCACCCCACCCCACCCCCCACTCTCTCTCAAGGTCTTGGCATTCAGCCCCCCCCCCACCCCCCCCCCCCCCCCCCCTACAGTGGACTTCCCATAACTCCCATCTATATGCTGACTGCACAGCACAGCGCAGGGCCTTTCAGTAATAGGCTCATTAAAAATGAACATGGGGGCTGAATGCAGTCGGCGGCTTTATTGTTGACCGTCTCTCCAAACCCAAAGTCACAACACAAAGGCTCTGTACCCTTCCCCAGCATCTCTCTTTCCATCCGCTCTCTCTATCCATCCAATCATCCGGCCATCCATCAAAAATGCATTTAGCTTGGCAGGGGAAAAAGCCTACCTGCGTTGAGTGTGCATTCTTTTGACTTGCTGAAAAGAGAAGAGAGAAAGCACATATTAGTACATAATGTCCACCGGTACGTTGTGCGCTTGAACCATATATATTAGTACACAATGTTAAAGCACTGGTATGTTGCACGTTTGAAACATATGGATATCAGTACACAATATTAGAGCACTGATATGTTGCACGTTTGAAACAGTAGTTTCACCATTACAGTAGTACACAATGTTACAGCACCGGTTACAGCATACAATGTTACAGCATACAATGTTCCAGCATATGTTGCACGTTTGAAACATTAGCGCAGAAAAGTACAGCTCGTGAGCTTGTTTCCCTCCCTACCCTACACCTGCTGCTATGCCTCAGCCTCAGCGTCTTTGCTGGGGAGTAAATAATTCATTCTGTTCATTCATTCTCTCTCTCTCTCTCTCTCTCTCTCTCTCTCTCTCTCTTTCTCTCTTTCTCTCTTTTCTGCTAACCCATCCTGTCAGTTGTCCTTGGAAGGAATTCAGGGCAGGTCCATTCAGAAAGACAAACCACAGTGTCAGGATAGCTCACTGTATGCTAGCCAAAACCGGGGGGTGGGGACAGACTAAGGCGAAGGCACATCTAAATATTTGTTTACATATTGATTAAAGAACAGGAATTTTCTTTAACTATTATTATTATATTAAAATAAAATGTATGTATTGGGTATGTGCCTGTGTGTGTGTGTATTTAGGATTGAAATGTGGGGTGTGTAGTGGAGAGAGGTTGGCATCTGTATGTGAGAGAGAGCATCTGACTGTGAGCCTGCCTGTGTGTGCGTGCGAGTGTGTTTGTGTGGGTGTGTGTGGGTGCGTGCGTGCGTGCGCAGTGATATGTGGCAACGGATATGAAACTCTCTCTTGGCAGACAGCACCTCTCCTGGAGCTTCCCTTTTGCCCTCCTGTTGCTGTGCTGTCAGAACTCTGCTGTCATGGCGACAGTTTGACTGACAGGTGGTTCCACTCCGCCTCAGACAGAGCAGTGCTTTCTGCTAGAGCCAGCAGCACCTTCAGGGAGCCCCTTCTCACACAACAACATTCTCCACTAGCAGCACTATCTCGCCCTCTTTTTCTGCACATCCCTCTGTCTCTCATTCCCTCTCATTCCCTCTCTTCTCCCTCTCCCTCTCTCTCACACACACAAATACAAATCAAACCAAACCGAATTAACAGAGCCACCAGACTGCATCAATGCTGTGTCAATGCCAAAGGTAGCTGATTACTATTTGATTGCAGAATCAAGATAATGACATTGGACAAAGGGAAAGTATGGGTCTGCAGTATTGGGTCTGTGTACGGCCTAAAAGGAACCTCAACTGGAACTGCAACTTGCCCTCCAGTCGGTTCCCATTCGCTCCAGCACCAAACACCAGGACTACATAGTGCATAATTCATCTATCATCTCTCTCACCCACACAAATGCTACACACCACTCTACTCAATCTGCAAAGTGCACTGTCATGTCTCCTTCTAGGTCATCTGTCCAAGCCGCAGGAAGTAACAGACAT
This sequence comes from Sardina pilchardus, assembly GCF_963854185.1. NCBI lineage: Eukaryota > Metazoa > Chordata > Actinopteri > Clupeiformes > Clupeidae > Sardina > Sardina pilchardus. The sequence continues at coordinate 27,893,482 of NC_085006.1, forward strand.
TATTTGACACCTCCAAGACAGAAGCTGACGTGACGGCTAACTGCTCGTGAACAATTTCACTTAGCAGAGGTGTACGAGAGCAGACATACAGTATACGTATGAAATGAATGTCTCAAATCTGCATAATTGATGCGCTGGAGCTTAGACTGAGCCTGCCATTATGGATGAGTTATCAGCGCTAATCCTCCCCCCATCACGGACATCCATTTGTCCCCGTTTGACAGGCAGCAGCATGGGTGCAGCCCGGGTAGAAAAACTTGCGATGAACCCACTCATTGGACATGAAGGGAAATCTTTAAATGGCTGCAGCCTGGTCTGAGGGGCGGAGGGCGGTGTCCTGTGAGGCTCACAAAGGACTATTTGTGTGCTGGTGGCTCGCCAAAAGCACCAGCCGTGTGGGACAGTGGCGACAGCGAGCAGACTCCTCACTCATCCGCCGCCAGATACTAATTAGAGTGTGTGAGTGTCACGCTGGCACATTCAGGAAACACCAACGGGAGGGAAGGGAGTTACGGTAGGATGGAAACTAACATGAAGGAATGATTTGGTTTTTCCTTCAAGATTCTTACAGCTGAACGCAACTCTGGTAATGTAAAGTGTGCGCTAATTGCACATTCCCATTCATGTTAAATGTATGAGGGCAACCACAATGGGAAAGTTTAAGCGCAACTTGATCTTTGGGGAGAGCCCTGTTCTGTTCAGAAACGTGGCCAGTACAACGCCCCTTTTAAAAATGATCGTGCTTGTGGTTCACATGACACCTCCGCCATCCAGTCAGAAATCATTCATCCAAATTATAGTCAAATCCAACTCATAATGACTCTGGAATGGAGTCTGGAATGGAATGGAGCGGACACAGACCAGCCAAGTCCTCCAAATTCCTTCTCCACCGAGTCCAATTGACCTCCACGCAAGCAACTGCTCTCTGGAGCAGCAGGACTTTCAGGCTAGCAGACTAGCAGCTACCTGGTCCAAAAGGTAACACAGGGTGAGCCCAGCGGCAGCATCCCCTGAGAGCAGCCTGGCTTACATAAGAGGGGGTTTATCTCTAGTGGTGTGACTGCAGAGCCCTGCTGCAGTGTGGCTGTGAAGGGATGGGGTGGCTTAAAACCACAGGGCTTCAAAGGAATCAACATGATCTCTCTCGAAAAAAAAACAAAAAAAAAACATGATCTCTCTCTTACAAAAGCACATTGCGTCATCAATATCACAAGATTAGAACTGTGCCCTTCCATAATGATAAGAAAACATGGCGGTGGCTTTAAAAGACTGGCGTTTTAGAGAAACTGTTTAAAGCCCTTTGTGAGGGGATGAAGTAAGTGCACTTGGACGAGGTTGGCAGCCATCAAAACAATTCTGTGGTTTTAACCCACCAAATGAGAGGGGCTGACTGACACTAAATAATACACAGGCACTTTGAGGGAATCATACACAGGCTGGAGTTCTACGTGATACAGACAGGCCCACACACACATCATCACACTAATCAGCTGGCGAGGAGAGGCTGAATGGTACACTAAAGTGGCCTATTGTATTGAGAGGACGTTTTCCAGGCTCTGCTCCTTGCCAAGGTTCTGCCTTGGTTTTTACACACAGATGCTTTCAGGGCATTTACATGGCAACCAGGATTCTTCAGCTCCCTGCCTCAAAAGCAATCAGTAGCCTAAGCACATTCCCACACCCACATCCAAACACACACACGCACACGTACACAAATGCACACACACACACACACACACACACACACACACACACACACACACACACACACAACCACACACATACGCGCAAGCACATACCCACACCCACATCCAAACACACACACGCACACACATGCATACGCGCACACACACACACACACACACACACACATACACACACACACACACATACACGCACAAACACACACGCAAACGCACACACATGCACACGCACACACACACGCATTCACACACATGCACAAACACACACATGCACATATACACACACACACACACATACACGCAAGCACACACACACACACACACGCACATACATGCACGCACACACACACACACACACACACACACACACACACACACACACACACACACACACACACCAATATGTTTAGTGCATGTCAATGAGGCAGTGCAAATCAATATCCACTCTGTGATGGTGGACGAGCCCTCTGCTGCCCACTCAAGTATACATCGGACTGCGGAACTTTGATCTGTCCCCACCCTGCCCCCTAGCGTGATGGAAATGTCCCACACGGTGTCTTCTGCTCTTGGATGTCAGCGCTGTTTTTTTCCAGTCCCTCTAAATCACTTCCAGACACCCCAAATCAAACGCTCTCCCCTCCTTTTGCCTCACTGGCGTAATTAAATTACCCTTTTGGCGTAAACAAGGGCCAGAACTGCACAATTACACTGCCAGAGCCCCAGTTGCTAAGAGCTTTAGGCAGCTGGCCTTTTAACATTCCAAACACACAGCTGATGGTAAAGGATGGCACACACACACACACACACACACACACACACACACACACACACACACACACACACACACACACACACACTCACAAAGCACACGGTGCACCAGTTTGAATGAGATTTCTTTCCTGTTTTTATGAAGTGCGAGCAGCTAAGTGACTACAGATGCAGGCTGGAGTTAAAGCACCGAGGATGAATCACTGTAAAAAGTTGTTTTTTTCCCTTTCAGAAAGTTGCAGATTGCAACAACAAAAGCTACCACTTCCTTGATTCCACAACTGAAGGAATGTAACCAACGCAACCCCAAAACCAAAACTGAAAACATGCCACCTCCAAACTAGAAACCTTTCACCACTTTAGCTTTACCAAAAAGACTTCCTGAAAGAGTTTGGGCTTTTGCACTGTAAAGTGAAGACAACCATGCAGCAAGTTTTACCTCTCAGATCTCTTCATGGTGACTTTTCCGTTATGCAACAGCGAGACGCGAGTAACGGGAGGGGGATCCGCACGCCGGGAAGACAAACTCTCGTGTTAAGCAACAAAAAAAAAGCAGCCAGACTGGAGTTCCTGGTTGTCAGAGCTGCCCAACTTCAGCTGACTGTGTAAACTGAGTGAGTGAGTGAGAGCGTCCACGGTCCCTTCCCTGCTGTCCAATCACAAGGCACTTCCTGAGTTTGCATGACTGCCCCTTCAGAGGAGGGCCACACCTCCCTGCGGTGTCTGGCGTGCGGTAACATGAAGCATGTAGCAGCCGAAGGCTAGAGCAAGGGGGAGGGCAATCCACACAACCCAGCACAGACTAACCACAGAGAGAAGTGCTCATGCAATCCCAAGGGACGCTTAGGGCCAGTTAAAAACTGGTTATGCTTCATGAAGTAGGCCTGAGCTGTTAAAGCAATAGACCAGGGGTGGCCAACCAGTCTAGCATGAAGAGCCAAAAAAAAATCCACAAAAGTCAAAAGAGCCGCACAACAAAAAAGGTGTCCATACTACAACAGCACAACATTAGGCCTACAGTTATAGCTCCTTTGTTTTTCATTTAAAGTAAGACACTTGGCAGATGCTCAATGATCATTGATAAATGATCATTGGAAAATGAAAAAAGATCAGACACACATCAAATCCCCCCTCACTGAATGACTTATAGGCATGAGCAATGCTCCAACACGTGATAATGCAATGTCAAGTGTTCAGTTAACTTTTAAAAAGAAAATAAACAAAAAGAAAACGAGTGACTGACGTCTAGCCATTACCAGCCTACTTGCAAAAGTATGTAGGAAATGTTCAGGTTTGAAGCTTTATGAATCCGTGGCATACCAAGTACCAAACTAATGTGTAGGCTAGAAACATATCACCTCCGCGAATGAGGTTATGTTTTCATCGGGGTTTGTCTGTTTGTTAAGCAAGATGTTAAGCGGAGGCGCGAGATGTTAAGCAGGATGCGCGAGGCGGAGTTTTGCGATCTCAGAGTGCTTTTGTTTTGATTAGCCTACTTTGACATATTAACCAGAGGGGTTATGTTACAAAACGATAAATGGTCCTTTTCAATGGCACATGTTCCTTCTACTTACGATTAGCTTCATAGTATTCCTGATTGCAACAGTAGCATTAAACCTGGCTGAAGAATAAACACGTCTGCTTCGTTTTGGCCAATTCCTATCCATATCATGACGGTACAATTATTGTTAACTATTAATAATTACTTTTGGCAATAGGCTACTATCAAATTCTGATATTATTTTTTATTTACCGGAAATAAGGGCTATTTCAAAAGGAAAACGTGTAGGTCCGAGGAGAAGTGAGAACATCAGATGAGCAGCCGTGAGCCGCACGAGAGGAGGCAAAGAGCCGCATGTGGCTCGCGAGCCGCGGGTTGGCCACCGCTGCAATAGACTAATAGAGATAAAATGGCTCAGCAAGTAGGAGATACAGTGTGACTTGATGACACAATAGAGACTACACTAACTACAGAAAAGGTGTGGATCCATGCCAGGTGGGTAGTCAGGGCCAGGTACACAGTGTAATAAAGGTTGTTTGGTGTGCTTCGTGAGATGTCTGGTCTGAAATGTTAAAACGAGGCAGATCAAATGTTTCTACAAGCAAAAAACAGAACTTAACCCTTTGTTCTAGCATACACACAACACAACACAACGCAACACAACACAACACAACACAACACAACACAACACAACACAACACAACACAACACAACACAATGCAACACAACGCAACACAACGCAACGCAACTCAACACAACACAACACAACACAGCACACTTGGCTCTGGCTCTGGTTCTGGCTTGATTCTGGCCTGATTCAGGCTCAGACCCGCCAGTTCCTACTGAACTGACAGCAGCTGAGTGGACTATGAAGGGAGCAGCTCTGCGCCGGTCTCTGCCCCTACCAACAGCCCTGCCACCTGCCTCATGGATCCATTCTGAGCGGCCATAAAACCTGCTGCATAGAGGAAGCCAGCCTCAGCTTATCTCACTATCTCCGTTCTCAAACATTGGACAGGTGTGGCATACAGTAGACAGACTGAGTGTATCATATTGTTTCTCTCTCACAGGATGGGAGAGCCTCTGTCTGTTGGCCAAGCATTCATTAACAAGATGTCCCTGTCTTTCAAGACACCTGGAATGGTACAATTATAAACATTACAAGCAACAAAAAACTCCAGTTAAGGCCGTTTTGGCTCCTCAATTTAACCCCCAAGGCTGCACATACATACTCGTTTAGGCCTACCTGTCATTTTCTCTACATCAAAGACAACAAGTGTCGTCAAGCTTTACACAGATACCATGTTGTTGTGAAGCAACACAATAAGGGGGTGTCAGGTTTCTTTCAGTGCCTGGGGTCAGTTATCTCCAGCCATTTCCTATTGTCTGGTCTATTCTACCCGCACACAGGGGAACTTCAATTATTCACACGCAGAAACCAGGCTACACTTTCAGACATCTTCTGCCCATTAGCGTAAACAAGCAGGACCAGGATGTACTGTAAGGAGCCATATAGGAAACCCTTCACCGAGGTCTGCTAGCAGAGAAACCCAGCAGCCATTTAGTCTGTAGCTGTGTTCAAAAAACATATATCCACTGTGTCAATATATAGTGTGCTAAATACTAAATAGTGCACTGTGCAGTGAAATAGTGAAGATTGTGAACACAGTATGCTCCTGTGCTATTCATAGAAAACTGTCAGCTGGTTAGCGATCAGGGCTTAAAGGTGGGAGAGGTGTCAGATCTACACTGACAGGTAACACAGCTCCTTGTGGGTGAGGGTGTGTGTGTGTGTGTGTGTGTGTGTGTGCCTGTGCACATGTGGAAAATACAGTATGTGTGTAGGTGTGTGTGTGTGTGTGTGTGTGTGTGTGTGTGTGTGTGTGTGTGTGTGTGTGTGTGTGTGTGTGTGTGTGTGTGTGTGCGTGCGTGTCAGGCGTGTAATGAGACAGAGGACAAGAGACAGGAGGGGTGCTTTTATTTTTATCTGATGGTGATGCGCACACACACACAAACACACAAACACACACACACACACACACACACACACACACACACACACACACACACACGCACACACACACGCACACACACACACAGAAAGAGGCAATGAGATGGATGCTGTGTGGTGGTTTTGTCAGGCTGTGAAGTCTGAAGGTGAATGTTAGGGGCCCTGAGACTCAGTAAGGCCTAACTGATACACTGTGTGGTGTGCAAGTGAGCAGCTGAGGGCGTTTTACACAAACGTACTGTGAGTGGCGTACACAGTGTACACAAACGTACTGTGAGTGGCATACACAGCATACACAAAGGCACTGTGAGTGGCATACACTCTTTTCTCTTCTAGGCACTGGGTTTCAACCGTTTCTCAATTCAACCAGCACAACTATTTGTATGTCGCTTTGGACAAAGGCGTCTGCTAAGCAACATAACCGTAACCATAACCGTAACCGTAACCGTAACCGTAACCGTAATCATAACCGCAACCATAACTAGGAAAGAGCTAGACCATTGTGATGGAAGTAGAAGAAAACACCAGGCTCAAGCTCAAGTTTTTGCATTTTTCAGGTCTGTAAAATCATCTCCACATATTTATGCAATAGCAGGAAGCTAGCTGTCTAGGAAGGTACAGTAGCAACAACAACAGTAATGGCGTATGATCATGGGCAGAGCTGATCTACACCTGTGGTGCCTCCAGTCATCCAGGATATTTGCATAATGCACCTCTGTGTTCCGAGTAGGAACAAACAGCAAGAACCGAACGAAAGCAAAGCTTTTACAGTGCGGCACTGCAGACTACCAGAACCACCAAAACACACCAGTTAGCATGTTGGCAATGTTCTAGCAATGCCAATAAGGCTCTGGTGGCGTTTGCCAGGTTTTCCATTTTTCTCAGTTAACTAGCTTGTTTTACACTAATACCCACACTGGCACAGAATAAAACCTTCAGGCATGGTGTTACAAAATGTACTGTACGATACCAACATTTCCACTTCTATTTGATCCAGCAGAGCTATCACTCTGACACCTGACCCGGAAGTACAGTAGAGTGTTGGATTGATCAGAGTTTATTCACTTCCACAGTTAGCTTGTCCATTTTCACCTCAAAGTGGGATAACTGAGCCAATTGAATCCACTACAAGTAGACAATGCAACCACACATATTTTACCAATCACACTTGATCACACTTACAAGTGTTCTATTAACTATTACAAACCCCTGACTGGCACATAGATGTAAGAGTTCTCAATTTGACCCAGGCTATATGTTGACTGTTAGAAGATGGAAGAATATTTGGGAAAGGGCTGTGGAATGAGGATGAAACAGAAGAGAATTTGTGAGTCAAATGCAGCAGGACAGGTTCTGTCACGTTTGACATTTCAGACTTTTCTTCCCCGGAACAGAACTTTTGTCAAACAGTTCTTAATCCAGCAGAGAAGAACAAATTAAGAAGAACATCTTTAAAGTCTGTAGATGAAGCTATTTTTCTAAATATTTAATTTCCTGTGTATTAGCCACATTGTGTATAAGCTGCAGGTCAGTGTTTTATGGAAGTTAAAATAATCAAAAATCTTATTAAAACCATATTAACTGTCCCCATTTATTAACCTCATAGCTGAAGAAATTGTACAAAATTTTGGTGTTTTTCCTGAGGGCATCATACTGTATGTCATTGCTATTACTGTAATATCCCCTTAGGAATTGATAAAGTATGCCTATCCATCTACTGTATCCATCTATCTATCGATTCCATTCATGTACATGGCGACTGTGTGTTAGGTGCAGCGTTGAGAGGTCGGGTCACCTGTCTCTCTTGCCTCCGCAGGAGCTGCTGGAGGAGGTGGTCCTGCTGCGGGGGTCCGAGAGGTCCCTCCGAGACGTGGACAGGCGCTCGGTGGACATGCTCTTCCTGCGGACGCACAGAGAGCAGGACACAGAGACGGGTGGGAGGTTACCATGAGACAGTTAGAGGAGACGGAGGACAAGGAAGCATGAAGAGACGCCATGCTGAGGGCCAGCTGGTTTGAGACAGCTGCTCTGGCTACAACAGGAAGAATGAAAGAGGACAGAGAGGGAGAGATACAGTAGGAGAGAGAGAGAGAGAGAGAGAGAGAGAGAGAGAGAGAGAGAGAGAGAGAGAGAGAGAGAGAGAGAGAGAGAGATCCCTATCTGATCCTAAAAAGAGAATATTAACCCTTAAGAGTGTACCGTCACACCGGTGTGTTTGGAGTGTTGGAAAATTAACATTCTAAAGAATGTCTGGGTTCATTGAATTCAACATAGAATTTTAGAATGTTGAATTGTTGCGGAATGGAATCTTGTGTTAGAATGTTCAAAACCCACCCGGGAGAGAATCTCTGCCAGAGATGTAAATGTATATGTCAAAGTAAATGTATCTTTATACTGTAGCACATCATACACAGTGCTCATTCAATGTGCTTTTTATGTTATGACACAAGATTAGTCAACATAATATGTAAAAACAAAATCATATTAATTAAGAGACAAAAATATGACATGAAATAATATATATATTACAAAAAAGTCTGACCAAGATGGCAGAGTTGTAACATGAAAATCTTAATGTGATTGAAAACTTTCTAGAGGAACATTGGCACTTGTGGTTTATATGCCACACAAATTTAGTCAGGGCCAATACACCATCAAATAGACTACTGTAAATGTTAGTTCTTTTGGAGAGAAAGAGGCTTTGTGCATCCAGTCTGAAAAGATTGGCATTTTTCAAATATTAAGTCAGATCAGAAGGATATGTTATGCATTGTAGTCTATGGAGGGCGTGGAAGGATATAAAGGATTTCTATGATATGGTAACAATAGCCTGCCCAATTTTTAAAGAATGGGTTATGGAAATCTAAGCATGTGTGTGTGTGTGTGTGTGTGTGTGTCAGAGATATCTGCTTAGGGACCACAATACAGTTCTAACTCTGTATTAATATCTTATCTTATCTCTCCTAATTTCCCTGCCACACTGATATAGAAAGATCACACTGCTAAACAGCGCCCTCCCTGGCCAAACTGCAGCTGCAGCCTCATGCAAAAACTCTTTGTGAATGTTGTATTGTTTGAGAAATTGCTTGTACCTTTTGATGGACATCAGCACCTCCTTTTTGGGTGAAGAGGGCGAGGAAGGATACCCCCCAAGTCTCTTCTGGCCATATCCATTGCTCACAGGCTTGGAGGGTAAGGCTTGCAACAGCTGGCGTACTAGAAAGGCAACAGAGATAACAAAATGTGAGCTGTGATAAGAATTCAATCCAATGTGTAATTACAACCATGACAAGTCTTCCAAGGTATCATAGTCCAAACTAGCAAACTTGCAACCCTATACTGTGAATAATAAGCTGACCAATGCAAATAAGGATAAGAGATAACACATGGCCTGATATGAAAATTACAAGAAAACAAACTGAACAGATGATCAGAAAGCATCTCTTTAGCCCATCCAGCATAAACAAGCTGAGAAAAATAGACCATTCTGCCGAGATAAATACATAAAAAAATAACTTTGTTAGCGATCTGTCTCTGTCTCCACTAATAGCGCAGGCCACCTGTTCTCAACGGCACACTGCTTCTGCTGCTTCTACACCGTTCTACACTGATTATTTCATCACCGATCACGCCCCTTTAGGAGGCGGAAGTGGTGCCATTTCATTCCATTGAAAAACCCCTTTATGATTCATCATGGTAACTATACAATCTTTGACCGTACCACTTGTGAACTGTGGCCTTCCTCACATCACCGTAGTGACCATACCACTTGTGAGCTGGCCTTCCTCACATCACCACTTGTGAACTGTGGCCTTCCTCACATCACCCCTGTGACCTTCCTCACATCACCGTACCACTTGTGACCTGTGACCTTGACCTCTGACCTTTGGTGGGTGCGGGCCTGCGCGGCGCCAACTGCGTCTGGTCCTCACAGAGGCCGAGCCTGCGGAGGGCGTCGGCCAGAGCGGCCTTCAGGAGCTGGATCTCATCCTCCTGCAGCTGCAGACGCTGCTCCAGGTGCGACAGGCGGTCGTCCACCTCCATGGCGCTCCCCGCAGACAGGTGATCATCTGGGAGAGGAGGAGGAGGAGGAGGAGGAGGAAGATGAGGAGGAAGAGGAGGAGGAAGAGGAGAAGGAGGAAGAGGAGGAGGAGAAGGAGGAAGAGGAAGAGGAGAAGCAGGAGGAGGAAGAGGAGGAGGAGAAGCAGGAGGAGGAAGAGGAGGAGGAGAAGGAGGAAGATGAGGAGGAGGAGGAGAAGCAGGAGGAAGAAGATGAGGAAGAGGAGGAGGAGGGAGGAGGACGAGGAGGATGAGGAAGGGAGTGAAAGAGGTAAGAGGGGGTGAGAGAGAGGATGTGGGAGTGAAGGAGCGGTGAAACAGAGAGAGGAAGAGAGGAGATATAAAATGAAGGTAAGAGAGAGAGCGAGAGAAAAGAGGAGGTAAGAGAGAGGATGAGAGATGTAGAGGTCAGGGGAGAGGGAGAGAGGGAGGGGGTGAACGCAGGGTGAGACACAGAGAGGGAGAGAAGGAGGGAGCGGAAGAAAGGAGAAAGGCAGGGGAAGAGACAAAGAGAGAGAGAGAGAGGGAGATAAGGAGGAGGTGAAGGAGGGGTGAGACATAGAGAAGGGCAGAGAGAGAAGGAGAGAAGGAGGGGCATAAGAAACAGAGGGAGGCAGGGAGTGAGAGGTGGAGGGCAAAACAAGATGGAGAGAGAGTGGAGCGAGAGGTGACAGAGATAGATGGATGAGGAGAATAACAGCGGGATGGGGAGAGGGAGGTGTGGAAGAAACGGGGGAGGAGGACGTAAGAAATGAGAAGCAGAAATGAAAGAGTGGAGGAAAAGATGAAAGGAAACGCAAAGGAGGAGAGTGAGAGGCACAAGGATGGAGCGGGGGGAGGGGCAGAAGAGAGAGAAAGAGGAGAAGAGAGAGAAAGAGGAGAAGAGAGGACATGGGAAGAGGAAGAGGAGAGAGAGGGTGGAGGAAAGGTGAGAGAGGGGGGATGGGGAGAAGAGAGAAGAAGAAGAAGAAAGAGGAGGAGGAGGAGGAGAAAGGACATCGGGAGAGGAACAGAGGAGAGAGAGGGTGGAGGAGAGGAGAGAGAGGGGGATGGGGAGAAAGAAGGAAGGGGGGAAGAGAGAGTTTGCATTTTGATAACAGGACTTTCAACAATTTGCATCCCCTGTTTCAATGCATTTGCATGGGGTTTGTAATGCACCCTGAGAATAGCCCACTCCAGTCCTTTAGCACTTTTAGTGTTACTTTTACTTACTTTCAGTGAAGCTACTGTAGCCCATAATGCATATCACAAGGAACACGTGTGAATGTTTTTGACAGATGCCTAAAATAATATGCAGTGCATCAAATGACACTGAGACACCTGATTATCCAACAGTGTTGTCAGCACTACGCTCCAGAACAACATAGACCTTACAGCGGTGAGCTGATTTGACTGAACGCTGCCTGGAGTGTGTGTGTGTGTGTGTGTGTGTGTGTGTGTGTGTGTGTGTGTGTGTGTGTGTGTGTGGCAGAGTCACTTCTGTAATGGGAGGAGGCCGGAGGAGGGACACAGTCGTGTCCAGAGGTGGCGCTGTCCTGCACATAAACTCCTGTCTTGTCCTGTCCTGTCCTGTCCTGTCCCTCCCTCGTTTTAACCCGGTGACATTTCCCTCTCTTTGCCGCCCCATCCTAGATGAAGCCATTAGGGAGATTAGCCTCAATTAGTGCTGCTGTGGCCTCAGTTATATCTCCCAGACTCAGGAACGCCTTATCCACATCCCCAGGGATCAATTACCACCCAGGCTCCATCTGATCTCTCATCCACTCTCATCAAGAGCCACCAGCCCACAACTCACACGTCTACATGGCGCCTCAGCAGGAGGTGGCAGTTTAAGCTGTCATGCTCAATTTCACACGTCAATTTAGGATTTAAAAATGATAACAAAGTATCCGTGCTTTCAATAAGGCAGATAATAATCATACTAGTAGGACTAGTTAGCTATAGTATATATAGCTTTCAGGAAAATCCTCAGTTTATTTCATTTTCATCTAATTTCCGTTTCCAATGTAGTGTATAGACCTAGGCTATATAAAAGATCTCACACATCACTGAAACGACACATAATCAAATACTTTAGCCTTTTCCATACGATCCAATGCATTTCTATACTAGCGCTATTGCTCCCCTGTGGGCTGTATGTAGCATGGCTACTGACGGGGCAGTGCAGTGATGTGAATACCAAGCGCAGGTCTGTCCTGCTAAGAGCAGCCTACAGCAGCCTGCTGCATAATCACATGCCTGAATCTCTTACATCAGCCAGCGCCAGCCCAGATGCAGTCACACACACACACACACACACACACACACACACACACACACACACACACACACACACACACACACACACACACACACACACACACACACACACACACACACACACACACACACACACACACACACACACACACACACACACACACACACACACACACACACTGATGTGGAACTCCACGCCAGAGCAGCGTCTCAGGCAGGATTGTGCAGGTCACTGCCAGCAATTAACCCACTTGCGTGTGTACACACACACACACACACACACACACACACACACACACACACACACACACACACACACAAACTGCCCTTCACATAATTCAGAAGCCATGTGTCTTAATGACAACAACAGATTTGCGAGTGATAGCAAACACTCATCAAGATTTTCCCAAACAGAGCAGCTCTGTCTCTGGTACCCCCCCCCACACACACACACACACACACAGCACACACTACACACACTACACACACACACAGCACACTGGAGCTGTCTGCCCAGCAGGCTCTTAGAGTAACTATGCATATCAAATGATGGGGTCTTTAGCGCCTGACAAACACACCCACTACACACACACACACACACACACACACACGCACACACACACACACACATACACACAGATCGCAGCTCCAATGAAGGCAGCAGGTGGCGGTCATATGAAAGATGTGCGATTGCTGTGATGTGAAAATGAGCTATACAAGCCAGTAAAAAGAACATGGGATGGAGAAGAGGAGGAGAGAGGGAGAGAGAGAGATAAAGGGGGGGGGGGAGAAGGATAAATGATGGAGGGAAGGGACCTTTGCCCTGGGACAGAGGCATGTGGGATAGAGGACAAAAGGAGGTGGTGAGTGTGGAGGTGGAGAGGGTGGAGGTGGAGGTGGAGGTGTAGTCGGAGGCTGGAGGCTGGATGTCCGACACCTGCTGAAATATTAATCCGTCTCCTCCTCCAGCCACCGCACGCTTCACGTCCCCCTACCTGCCATGCCAGTCAGGGATCAGCGCAGTCATCCAGTCCGTCAGGCAAGCCTCTCTCTCTCTCTTCTCTTTCTCCTTCTCTCTCGCTCTTCTCTTTCTCCTTCTCTCTCTCTCTCTCTCTCTCTCTCTCTCTCTGTGTCCCTGGGGGCTGTTTTCCAGAGGCGCCAGAGTTCCAGTAAGAGGTGCTGCTCCTTGCCGGACCTCCCTGACAAACAAGGCATCTGTGGGCTGGACTTTCTGTCCTCTCCCTCCCTCCCTCCATCCCTCTCCCTCCTTCTCTCTCTTTCTCTTTCTCTCTCCATCTCTCTATCATTCTCTCTCTCTCTCTCATTCTCTCTCCCTCTCCCCCAATCTCTCTCTCATTCTCTCTCTCTCCCTCCCTCCCTCTCCCTCTTCTCTATCTCTCTCTCTCTCTCTCTCTATCTCTCTCTCCCCCCGTGTTGTTCATGTTGGAGAGGAGTGGAGCGCTCAGTAACAGGACACTCCTCCCTTGAGTCAGATATCAGCGCAGTGGCTACTGCTACCCACAGAACAGAGAGAAAGAGGGAGGAAAGGATGAGAGTGAGAGAAAAGAGGGATAGAGAGGTAATGAGGATGAGTGAGATAGAGAGAGATAGGGAGAGATAGAGGAAGGATAAGACTGGTGTGTGTGTGTTTGTGTGTGTGTGTGTGTGTGTGTGCATGTATAACACACACAGAGAGAGAAAGGATAACATTGTGTGTGTGTGTGTGTGTGTGTGTGTGTGTGTGTGTGTGTGCATGTATAACACACAGACAGAGAGAGAGAGGGAGAGGAGGAGAGTGAGTGAGAGAGAGAGATAGAGAGAGAGGGAGGAATAGAGGGAGAGAGAGAGCGCTGCTGGATTGGCATGACTCCAAACCTGCTCAATGCAGTGGCCAGGCACCACCAGGAAGTGCAAGAGCAGGGCTACTGATCAAACTCCTCCATCAATGACACACACACACACACACAAACACACGCACGCACGCGCACGCACGCACGCACACACACACACACACACACACACACACACACACACACACACACACACACACACACACACACACACACACACACACACACACACACACACCCACGCGTGCGCGCACACAGACACACACACACACACACACGCGCGCACGCACACACACACACACACGCGTGCGCGCCCGCACACACACACACACACACACACACACACACACACACACTAAACACACAGCCCGATGTGAGTCAGCGGAATCTACAGCAATGTCATTGTTTTGATGAGACAGGGAGGCTGTGGCTTGTCTGGTGGCTTCAATCTGAAACCTGCTGAATGCTGCCTATTGAACTCGTCATCTCCAATTCAGTTTCTGAATCACATGTAATGTTACATTTCAATACAATAATCAAACAGAGGGCATTCAGTATAATGGCAGCATATTGCGCAATATTCAACATCTACTGTAGGATAAACTTAACTAACCCTCCCCAAAACATGGGGAAACATGATCTTGGATCTTTTACGTGGAATGTGCATAGAACATGAAGTCATTTGACTCCTGTCAGATGCACCTCTCAAATCAGCCCAGTAAAAAAGCTCCTTGTACTAAACTGAGTCATTGTCTTAGTTAATCATTATCTATCTATTAACTATATTCTACAACGATCAAGTGGACAATGAACAAAAGAGGACATTGGTTGTGAGGCAAGATTCAGACAGCACTCTTCACAGCTGATAAGTCTGCGACTCTAGCCAACCATCTGCCATTGTAACCCATCACTCACGCACAGGTGGTCAACAGGGTTCACCAGGATGGCAGCTGACTGTGGAACCGCTCTGGCACAAAATGCGGCCCTGATCTGGCATGAGTCCGCTACAGGGCACCACGATGGCTACGAGGAAAGGACTGAGCCGCCCACCGTGGATCCAACTGTTTCCCAGTCTGGGTTTCACTAACAGCTCAAGCCTTTGAGCCTGGCAAACACCAAACCCCTCCATCCTCCTGCTGCTGCTGGTCTGGTCTGATCTCTACTGGGGCTACTGGGAGCAATGGAGCTGTACTCTACTCAACATCACCAACATGGCTGCTAAGGGTAGCGGTGGGACTACAGTAATAGTTATACCTTATAATAGTCTGAATAAATTATACATCATAATGAATTATAATCAGTTGTCTCTGCCTAAGACTGCCAGGAAGTATTTTCCTCCTCCAGAGAGCCCTGCTGTACTTTCTCACCCAGAAACAGATAATGAACCACACCCAAGCACATGGATCAGACCCCACCCTTCCATCTGGAGGAAGCAGCCTAATAGCCTGAATGGCCCGAGGCATCGTATCAGGCCACGGTATCAGTAGCCTCTTACTGTAACCTCAGATGATAGCCTACCTCATCCCGAGCTACGAGGCTTCAGGCAAATCAGGCTATCAGCCTGTTCCCTAAGTAGGGCTACAGTGCGCTACTTTCTTGTGAGGATGCATCTGGATCTGGATGCATATGGGGGCTGGTGAGTAGGCCACTGAGTAGTTAAGTGTTTAAATCTCATTCTACTCTCACATATAGCACCCGTGGGTTTTGGTCCCCCTAACAAGCACTTTAACCATCTTGGCCCTGGCTGCATGTTCCCATCTGATGTGAGGCTCAAGTCTAGCTCTCATAACAGGTGACTTTCTCTCACTTTGACAAACAAATAGTTCCCTGAAAATCTAAATTTCCCTTCTAAGCAAGACAAACAAATGTTTTAAGGGAAAGGTGAAATGTCCTGCTCATATATTCAACATCAAGGTTTACAAACACAGATGTAAAACAGTCTACATTTCCAGTGATTGAACCTGAATGACTTGTTTGTTGCACTGCAAGATCTCTAAACCACGTTGCAAAGAATGAGCGCAGATGGCAGATTATGTGCAGTGGGCAGCAGATTGACACTTAGTCAACATCAGCACAGACCTCACTGAAGTGTACAAGTTACAGGAACATCGTGTGTGCCATAACATTCGATCAGGGGGAAACAAAGGGAATAGATGATTCATTAGGCCAACATAATGCAATCATCCAACAACTACAATACCTTTCTACAGCTAGGCTACTATCAGGCACAGGTGACACACTAACAATCAAGCCATGTTGACACAAACACAAATACAGTATTTTTGTTTCTGTACCAAACAGAGATGGAAAGCATAACATAGACATTATTAGACACCAATCTTTCATGGGCTACCAACAAAATGTTGTGCCCACATCTCTCACTGAATTAATTTGTTAGGTAGCTACTTCAGCTTTTTAGTCCACTCACATCAAAGGAGAGATTACATAACTGACTGTCGTTCATTTATCTTAGCGTTTCATCTTACCTTCTCTGGCAGTAAGTGGACGGTTCGAAATCATATTTTCTGACCACAGCGCAGTGTTCTCCATTCTCTTCAGCTGCCTTGAGAAGCGCCAGTTGCAAACAGATGCAGCCAATATCACATCAAAATATGGTTGACTCAACCATTGTGTTTTACATGTATGCAAATATAGCTGCTCGTCAAAGTGTCTGAATACCCCGTCCTACTCAGCACAGGGGTACAGTTAGCTTAGCTTGCTTTGGGTAGCCTGGTATAAAATGAGCCCGTGTTGTCTGACATGGACAGAACACATTCTGTGACAGGCGACAGTAAAAAAGCATAGTATCATAGTCCTGGCATAACACTCCTCGGTTGTATGGAACTAGTAAGTTCTGACGGATATGGTCTGTAGAACATTTGCATTGATAACCTCTCGCCGTGCGACAACCGTATTAATAAGGAAATCCATTCCCAACTTACCGTTGCAATACTGAAGCAGTAGAGAGGCGTTATCAAGGCTTCCGCAAGATGCGATCCTCTCCGTCATATCTGTCACTTTTATCTGATCCCTCTTCCTCTTGCCGAGTCCCCCAGTCCAGTCCCCACTGTCCCTCGCTCACTTTCTCCACATCCACCACAACAGCCAGCTAGGCTACCGTTACAACACCTTCTCACATACAACCAGCCAGTCAGTCAGCCAGCCAACCAACCCCCCCAGCTGCTTCACCACTCACTACCTGCGTGCCCGTTTCTATGGCAACAGCCTCACTATCCAAGCCACGACTTTCATCAGAACTACAGGCGGAACGCGCGGCTCGCGTATGGCACGCGTAGCCTACGGTAGGCTACATTGACCTGTGGCTCAGGAGGGGGGGTGGGCTTTGTGTGTAAGGCAAAAACTATAGATCACGAATAATTATTGAAACTGCAGAAATATTTCACAAACTAAGTATAGCCTACTTCGACTGTCTGAGGCGAGTGCCTGAGGGTATCAGATAGCATCGTCACCACCACAGGGTAAGCTGATAAGCCTTGCTGCTCTTAAATGTTCTTTTGTCCCATGACCAGAGTGAAAATAACATGGACTTTATGACAGCCCACTGATGCTGTCATAAAGTCAACATGAACAACACCAATTACAAAACATTTCTGTGTCTTGCATGGCCAATTCGAAGCGCTGTCCATATGGGCACTGTGCGCTCATGCCATCATCCACCAAATAATCACAATATCTTGCAGTATAACTTCTAACCACTAGGTGGGAGTGTTTTATCACCATTTGCACTTAACCTTTGTAAGCCCTCTATAATAAGGTGTAATGATGCGGTTATGGGCCAGTGTTCTGGAGCTTTGGTAGGAATCAATAACTCTAAATGGATGGTGTTTCCGCTGTGGTGGTTTTCATAGATAAATCTAGCTTTGTGTGTTCAGAAGAGACACATTTGACGCAACGCCAGGAAACAGATCTTGGATCTTGCATAATGATCTTTGTGTTGTCTACTAAAATATTTTAAAGGCAATAGAGAATGAGACACTCTAGTTTTAAATATATTTGCCCATGACTTAGTTGACGTTATCACACTATCACTTCGCCCTACGCTACGCGCATATTGTTCAAACAATATTGAAACCAGAGGTTGGCAAATTCAGTTTCAGAAAGTAAAAGTCCTACCACACATCTGTGCTAAACCATTCATTTAAACCAGCTGATTCTAATTAGCACAACTCTTCAGCTTCACTCACTTGCTTTGACCACTTGGTGTCACTGTCTGTCTGCTGTCGTGTTTTTCTCGGTTGTTTTGACACATTTCTCAAATCAGTGTGGTCATTTTCAAACTGTTTTTAACTGTTTGTTCAAACTCCATCTTATCACTTGGACATCATTGAAGCATTTTATCCCTAATTTTGAAAAAAAAAAAAAAAGGTTCAACATGCAACTGATTTTGTACAAATGTCATTTTTTTTTATGGCTATACGTCATGTTGGTCAAAATGCACTATTACTGCAAATGTGTTGAGCTAGTTCAGAGCTAGTTGTAATAGTCTGTCTAGCATATATGTATATGACCTGACAGACAGGAATGTCAGGATGTATAGAAAGGTGCATCTCTGACCAAGGGCTGTTAAGCCATTGTTTTACACACCATCGGCCATTTTCCATTTGCACAATGCTGTAAAGCATTTTTATAAAGTCATAATGTCTGTCAACAGAAAAAAACTTATTACCTGCAAAGGCCAGTTTCTTGCTAAAAATCCTTAGTTTATCTCCCAAAACTATCTATGTCAGTGTCATCAGAATGACTTTGTGTCATTGTGTACAGATAAGACATGCAGTCAAATGACTTTGAAGGATGCAGTCAGTAAAAAATCTACACACTCTAAGGTACTATAATATTACACACCAGTGCCGCTTCATATCATGTGATTATAAAGGACAATCAGTGTTGAAAATGTAAGAATGCCATGGGCTTCTACCTGCATCATATGTGGGATTTCCCACGTATATTTATTTTTTGGTAACAAATGATCTAAACTATCGAAGAGTGGTTATAGCCACGCCATTAGCAGAACAACTCTGTGGACTAGGAGGTGACTGGTCCCGTCCACCATCTTGGGTGTATAAAGCAGAGTCTGCCCTGATGCTACTTGGGTTTAGTAAAAGAATCCCCAGACATGGGAAGAATCAAGTAAAGCCTGGTTTTACTGAGGGGCTAAAGGGCTAATAACCGACACAGCCTCCTTTGAAGGTATATTGCAAGATTTTATGATGGCGGGGGTGAGTTCAACCATGTCTAATCCCATGTCTTACATACAATTCCAACTGCATAATGTCCCGTGATTAAGTATGAACAAGTAGATGTTGGAGTTCATCCCACCCTGCCTTTCTGTTTATTTGATGCTGCAAGCAATGGTTTCCTGTTTCCTACCTCCCGTAGTGTTTTAAGTTCCCCTAAATGTCACCTCTCAGCAGTCAGTCACAAAAAAAAGATAGTTTAATTTCTCTCACTTTTGCCACTAGGTGTCACTGTCTGTCTGTTCAAGAGCTAAATTGTCTACTGAGTCCATAGACCTCTGAAGTTCGCCTACAAAAAGGATCCAAAGCTGCCATCTTTGCCCATATAAGGAGATCCGGGAGTTAATTGAAGCTAACTGCCTATGGCAAGTTGCATTGTAAGTTAGCTCTGGGGTAGCAAAGATCAAAGTGTGCCATCTTCACCTACCGAAGATCACAGTATCCACCAGACGGCAGTGGACAAAACTGTGTAGCGAAAAACGTCTGCATTTCTAACGTCTTCATCCCTGCGAGAGTTTAACAGGTGCGATAATTGAAAAACCCCATGTTATTTTCCCATAGAAAAAATCTCAAGATACCGGATCTCCTTATTTGGGCAAAGATGGTGGCTTTTTTGTAGGCGAACTTCAGAGGTCTATTGCCCAGTGTACAGAGTAGTAATTGAATGAACAGGAGCAGCATTGTAAGCCTCCTCAGCCTTCTCACACATCCATATTGTTAAGTCAGCTGGTCAGTTGGTATCTTTGTCTAATTGCCCAACTAATAGAGTTATCACAGATCACAAGGCAGAGCTAATTGTACACAGAAAGACTAGATATTAGAAAGCTAGATATTGCATTGTCCGTTGGGTATAGGTGGCCTAACTAAACGTGGCCGCCATATTGCCGGGGGACACACCTTGGCTGTGTCTGAATCATAAGTACACACACTATAGGCAGCGTGCATTTTCCGGAAGTTACGTCAGAATAGACTGTCCGAAAGTCAAGCGCCCTCATGGGTATTTCGTTTGGCGTGATTTCCAAGCTTGCATCGATGCATCTTTTTTGGCCTCAGATATCCCATAATCCATTGCGCAGCACAGGTCAAGCTCCACACGTCATGCAAATCGTCAAGCAACCGCTTAACCTTACACACGTCGACACATCTACTGTTATGTGCCCTGTCACATTGTATGTTGTGTTTGAGTATGTTGTTTTCTGTTTGTGTTGAGTTGATTTTAGGCTTGCTGCTGCACAAATTGCCCATTGGGACAAATAATTGAGAAGACACTGGAACACATCCAGAAAGGCTCAGCTGTTAGGGTACAAAAGAAGATGTCCATTGAGAAACTCCTTGGTTCTGGTTAATGACTTGCATCTGTTTCAAATGGCCTATCAGTCACGTTGAGGGTTCAACAGGTTCAACAGCCACATGCCTGCTGTGTTCAGCCTTAATCTGAAACCCAGCCATTATCACCAGAGTGCTAATGATTCGAGGGGCATGTGGTGCATTGTGTGCGTGGTGTGCTTCGAGTGTGCTTGCGTCCTATTTGCTTTGACAGGTAGACTCCCAGGCAGAGCACGGCACACTGGCCCCCCACTCTGCAGACGGTGCTGGGGGGTTTACAAGTGGACACACATGCACAGGTTTGTTATCACATGCACACACACGCGCCATGCATGCCACACACATAACTGTGGAAACACACACTCAACACACACACACAAGCACGCAGAAACACTCAAACAGTGTCGGGGAGCAGTGAGTGCAAACTAAACTCATATTTGCATTGTGAAGTAGAGGCATTGCAATATTTGTGTATCGAGAGAACGTGCGCTCATTTTTGTAAATTGTGTGCTCAATTTGCTAAATCGTTAGAATAAATATGGGCTCACTATACTCAATTGTTCGCACAATTTACTATATTGTGCACACATTTCACTTAATGGCGCTCTCAATTTACAACAACTAAAGTGCGAACACAATTTAGTAAAAAGAGTGCACATTTTCTGGATATAGCCTATAGCCTACCAAAAAACATCTTGCAATGGCCCCTCCAGGCTTGTGTCAGCCGAGCAGAGCAGCAGAACTCCAGCTGAAGGCCTCCTGCCAGAGGTGGGACTCATTATGGTGTTGTTGCCGCACTGCATTCTGATGAGATATTGTGTTGTGTGAGTCTGCGCTTGTTCAGGGACGGTTAAACACTTCCTCTACCGCATCCTCTCGCTAATGTACAGTGCACAACAGCAAGCAAGCAGCAAGGCCTTTATACGGTTTTAGTTATTTGGTGAATCCAAAGCATTCTCCTCCTATTCTCCTGCACACAATTTGAATAGAAAGCGAAGTGGAGAAGCGCTGACCCGTCTCCCCTCTGAGCTGTCGCTAAGCTGCTTTTGCTGATGGGCTAACTGAGTGGAATTAGACTAAAATGAAACCTTTTGTGTGAGTCGTGACACTTCGCTAGAAATGTTGTGTGCTGGACTACAACTCATTTTACACTTGATTTGTAACACAGTGTGCAATCCATGAATAAATAGACACAAGTGTTGTGCATGCATGGTGAAAGATTACTCTCTGTGCTGCAAATGAAACACGTTGATTAGTGTAATCAAACCGAACGTACACGATGTGTCTAGGTACTCCATTCTTGGTGCCATGTCAACGAAGTGAAATCAACGTGTATTTCTGTAGCAGCAAGATGGAATAATTGCGAGTTTGTCGTTTTCGGGGCTAGACAATGGTTTAGAAGATTGTGTTTGGCCAAGCCTGTGAACGAGGGCTTCACTGGTGATCTTCCACCCTGTAATTATTCTGCCCCCTGACTACAGAGCAGTGTTTACGATACGGAAAGCCCAACTGCACTGAATCTACTACCAGAGAGATGGCTCATCAAGTTGTCCACTGGTCAATTTGACAGCTTAACTCACAACCAAGCAAGTTCAGAGAGAGAGAGAAAGAGAGAGAATTGGATTCCACTTGTTAAAACAAATACTCTTTGGCATTTTGTTTTGATGTTCATGTTGATTACAGCCCTTTCTCTCATGAGTTTCTCTAAGGAACTGGTCTGTAAAACCATACAGCACTCACACTTGTGCATACTATATTCCTTGCATGATAAATATCTGGTAAAGGGTTTGCATACACATTGTTAATATGGCAGAATGCCTTTCAATATCAAGGTCATATGCGAATATAAAATGATAGAATACTGGCTGTATATGTGTTTACAGTAGCTTGTGTCGTGTGCTTTTGTTGTCAGTTTCAGTAGAGTACACTTTTATACAAACGTGATCGGTTTAGATTGCTTCCATGACTGTGATGTGGAGACGAGCAGCAGAACTGTTTATCTGTGTCTGTAAGGTTGTTTGTTTGTTGTTCACACCGTCACTCAGCATCACGCTCAGCCGTGTAGTGCACATTTCTTATTACTGAGCAGACGGGCAGAACTGAGCTCAGAGCTCAGTTACCTGTCGACACAACCTGTCTGTGTTTATAAAGCCTCTGCTTGGGGCATGTCATGTCTCCTACAGGGAACTCTAGGCACCTCTGCTTTGATGTGAGCAGATGAGTTTCAAACAAATCTGGCCCCTTCACACCATGACGCGTGATTCCGTCGGCGGTGTTCACATGGAGGCCATCCTTAGCCCCTCAAAAGGGGCGCTCACATCGAGCGCTTCGCCAGTCCCTCCACAGGAGCCGCACTGTTTGTTTGTTGTTTGTTTGTTTGTTTGTTTGTTTGTTTGCCTTTCCAGCAGGCGCTGAACCGGTGTCTCATCAACACTGACCCAGTAAGCCAGTCAGCCATCATCAGAGTACCGTACGTACCGTACATGCAGCTCAGCACAGCACAAATTGACCCTCCTGTGGACAGGGACAGAATTAGAACAATTAGGAGTTGGCACCAGTCGTCCCCGATTGTGTCGGGCCTGGCTGTGGAGACCTGAGGTCACTGTGGTCTGTTTGGCGCTAGCTCAGCCAGAGAGCAGTGAGAGGCGTTTGTGACCAGTGGGGCCCCAGTGCTGTGTATACGCTGTGTCTGTGTACTTAGAACTACACTCTTGTCACCCAACAGTCCCTTCCCATCATGCACCTGTGCAGTGTGACAAAGCATCGTCCAGGCCGGGCTGTCCTGCTGAACACTATGGGCCTCAGTGTAATAGAGCATCGTCCAGGCCAGGCTATCCTGCTGAACACTATGGGCCTCAGTGTGATAGAGCATCGTCCAGGCCAGGCTATCCTGCTGAACACTATGGGCCTCAGTGTGATAGAGCATCGTCCAGGCCAGGCTATCCTGCTGAACACTATGGGACTTAGTGTGATAGAGCATCGTCCAGGCCAGGCTGTCCTGTTGAACACTATGGGCCTCAGTGTGATAGAGCATCGTCCAGGCCGGGCTGTCCTGCTGAACACTATGGGCCTCAGTGTGATAGAGCATCGTCCAGGCCGGGCTGTCCTGCTGAACACTATGGGCCTCAGTGTGATAGAGCATCGTCCAGGCCGGGCTGTCCTGTTGAACACTATGGGTCTCAGTGTGATAGAGCATCGTCCAGGCCGGGCTATCCTGCTGAACACTATGGGCCTCAGTGTAATAGAGCATCGTCCAGGCCAGACTCAGTGTGACAGAGCTGAGCTAGATCATTTTATTTGTGCTCCCACGATGGTTGACTGACCTGCCAAGTGCTAGCAGAGCAGGGGCCTCCCTCTCTATCCTCAAGAAGCAAGCACCACCTGTCTATACTTTCTACATCACATTACACTTTTCTGCTTGTTTGCACTTCTGGCTAAAACAAACGCAAATTGCATTTCGTTGTCTTTGGACTCGTACTCTGCTCAATGACCATAAAGTTCAATCTAAATCAATGTCTAAATCTAATTCTAAGCTTTTGAAAACGCAACTCTTTCAAGGACACCTCCACTCTCACAACCTCATCACACCTCTAACACACCTCTACCACTTCCCTTTCTTCTCTCTACCTCCGTCTTCTACCACTTTCTCCCTCCAGCTCCACCACACTGTAACTAACTGCTGCACTCTGGTCTTCTGGTAATAGTGTTGGTACTGTAGTAGATGGCTTTGGATGAAAGCCTCTGCTCTCCACACGGAGACGCGTTTTGGGGTGAATGTTACAGTTTTTTCCAATCGTATACACACTAAAATTAAGGTTATCAGACAGTTAACAATACTTAGCACTTAAGAAGCAAAACACCTGCGCAGAGCAGTACAACATTAAGCACAAATTCAGCTTCACACTTTTTGCAAAACATTACACACAGTGAATGTCAAAACGTAAAACACATTTTCACACCTTAGACACAGATAAAGATTGTTAGGTACTTCCTTCTCATTACAAAGCCCTGGCTTGCCAATGACCACACTAATGAACAAATTGAATAGTCACATCCACCAGGTGTGTAAGCACACATGTGCAAAATTGAAAACGCAGCACTCAGGTGTGTTATGCTTGATCCTCGAGGGGCGTTCCCACTGATCTGTAACTAACACTGGATAGACTATCCCATTGTTTTCGCCCCATTATTCTTTATGTCGATCAGTGAGGATCGAGGCCCGAGGAGCGAGGGAGGATGTATAAAAGCCCAAATGAGAGGCACCCATAGCCTGTGATTTGGATGAACTCTTATGGCTTGATCCAGCAAGACGGAGAGATGATTAGAGTATTGTTGTTACTTGTTTGTATTGTTGCTTTAGTTTTTCTTCAGTGACTGTAAGTGTACAGTACTTTTTATTTGTGTAATTTTTTTTTTCTACACTTTACAGTAGTAAGAACTATAATTTTGCCATTTTCTGTTGATTGACTTGTCACTGTAACTGAACATATGGTACAGTGAAAGAAAGAATTATTGTCTGCAGCATCAGTTTTGTGCATTGCTTGATGAGGGTTCATCAAAATATTTTTGTCATCTAAATTATCCTATTGCTCTCAAACAATATGTCTGAATAACATCCATATATTGGAAGAGGGTTTTTACAGATGTGTTTTGAATTTATTGTGTTGGTGTGTATAAGATAGCGACAGTGTGGAATCATTCAAAGAATGTGTTAGTGATATGAGAACAGTATAAGGTTTTATCAATGTGTTTATTGTTTTGACAGAAATGTTTCATTTTGCTAACAATCTGTTATGTTCTGCTGATTGGGTGTGGTGTTTGGCTAATTGTGTGATATGTTTTGACAAAAAGAGCCCTGTTTTCAAAATTGTGTGTAAACGATTGGAAAAAACTGTAAACAGGTGAATGTAAATGTAACAGCACCCAGGCCAGGTTACACTCCAGAATGGGCACTGTTACTCTATGTGAACATTCCAGTACACAAAATGTGTCCAGAGTTGTGTGTGTGTGTGTGTGTGTGTGTGTGTGTGTGTGTGTGTGTGTGTGTGTGTGTGTGTGTGTGTGTGTGTGTGTGTGTGTGTGTGTGTGTGTGTGTGTGTGTGTGTGTGTGTGTGTGTGTGTGTGTGCACGTGTTTGGCACGTGTGAAATATGTCCTAATTTATAGGAATTGAATGTTATCTAGTTGTAGCCAAATAAACTTTCGCTTAATTTCTTTGTTTCTTTTGTTC
>NC_085006.1:27919642-28187142 GCF_963854185.1 Sardina pilchardus
GGGCAGCTGGGGTTCTCCACCAGTGAGTGTGTGTGTGTGTGTGTCTGTATTTGTGCATCTATGTGTGCAAGAGTGTGTGTCTCTCTCTCTCTGTGTGTGTGTGTGTGCGTGTGTGCAAGTGTGCGCATGGGTATGTATTTGTGTATCTGTATGTGTCTCTGTGTGTGTCTCTCTCTGTGTGTGTGTGTGTGTTTTTGTGTGTGTGTGTGTGTGAGTGTGTCGCTTGAGATGAAGGCCGTGAGCTGCCATTTTGCCCCCTCTGGCCAGACAGTCCGATGACTAAGAGTAGAGTATCTTCAAATAAAGCCATAACGAGTGTCCAAAATTCACTCTGAGCCCATCTCTCTTTCTCTGTGTGTGTGTGTGTGTGTGTGTGTGTGTGTGTGTGACTCTGAGCCCATCGATAAAAACAAATCAGTTGAGTTTAACTCAATTCCACCGGGCCTATAGCCCCAAGAGTAAAAGCTCGGCATCACAGAAATGAAAACATTAATTTATCTAAACAGAACAGTAGGGATATTAGAAAAGTGTGTGTGTGTGTGTGTGTGTGTGTGTGTGTGTGTGTGTGTGTGTGTGTGTGTGAGTGAAACTTTTAGATAAGATTGAAACTCGGCCTCTTGGCAGAGAGTGTTAATAAAGGAGATGGCGAGGGACTGCGTGAGTGTTTTTTGGTGTGTGTTGTCTGAGAGCCCCTGTTGGCTTTGTCACATGGGCCAACTCGGAGATGAGACGAGCCTGTCCAAAACTTCCTCTGTCCATTTCCACCTCTACAGAAGAGCGAGAGAGAGAGAAAGATGAGAGATGAGAGTTTCTCATAATAATTCAACTCAGTGTCCTCCCCAAGGGCTCCCGATCAGATAGACTAATTGCCCTTCTCTGTTGAAGATCACAGAACTACGAGAGCGATGATGATGAAGTCAGATCTCCATAGTGGACCCCCCCCCCCCCCCCCCCCCCCGCGCACACACACACACACACACACACACACACACACACACACACACACACATGGCCTTGTAATGAATTAAAATCTCAGACTCAAGTGCAGTTTGTCGTCTTTTATCAGCAAAAGTACTAAATCCACAATCCAAAGAATATCCAACAACAACAGGCCAAGGTGCAAGTCCGAAACAGGCAGGTAAATGGTCAAAAATTGGGTAGACTAAACTCACAATCGGACAAGGCTTAGGCAAACGATACCACAGGCAACCGATACAGAGTCCTTTTCTTGGACAAGTCTGCTAATTAGAAAACAGTCACAGGTGTCAAAACTCTGTAGGCTGGGTGAACCCTGTCTGACTTGCCGGCAAATTTGGATTTTGCCCAGCAGCTCAGGCTGGAAACCTGTACATCTATCTCCTCTGTTCCCTGCCAGAACCTTTGGCTCCAATCACAAACTAGCTTGGTCTGATTGGTTGAAAGATTATCCAAGTGTACGGAGTCATGATTTGAATAGAGCTCGACAGTCCCGCCCCTCCTCCGAGAGAGCATGCCTCTCGTGCAGTAGAAATAAAGCCCAGACTCCCCATACTAATGTCCAATCTTAAAAGATTGAGCCTAGTGTATGGTGATAGCCAGACTGAAAACTCTGGGGAAGCCGTGCAAGATTGGAGCGGGCGTGTCTGTCGCTGACCAGCACGCTGCAGCGAATCAGGCCCTCACAGTGGCCTTGCGATCCGCATTAGTCGGAACACCATCACAGCCAGACAGAGCTATGCCCCTGAGTTAGCCCGTTTTAACACACACACACACACACACATACACACACACACACACACACGCACACACACACATGCACACAAACACACACACGCATGCATGCACGCAAGCAGGCACACACACACACACACACACACACACACGAGCACCGCTGACCACGCGGGTCACTGCCTGGCGCTCAGCCGCTGGACAGGTCATTGGCTGGACCAGGAGACCCGTCACGCTTCATGAGAGCCCCAGACACAAAGCCGGCCGGCGGGGCAGTAGGGGCAAATGTAAGCCTTTTGTAAGGGCAAGAGGCTGACTGGCGGGGGTAAGTAGACGCCTCTGGGGCAGGAGGCTAACTGGCGGGGCAGTAAGGGTAAGTAGACGCCTCTGGGCAAGAGGCTGACTGGCGGGGCAGTAAGGGTAAGTAGACGCCTCTGGGCAGGAGGCTGACTAGCGGGGCAGTAAGGGTAAGTAGAAGCCTCTGGCCGGTGAGCAAGCAGCAGGAGATTCCTATCTGAGAAAAAGGACTCGCCATTACGCAATCGTTTTCCTGAGAGGACTGTTTACAGTTTCATCTCAGCCTCGTTCCAGCTCTTGCCAACGCCGTGCTCCTAAAAACTCCTTAAAAGTTGAGCTGATGCACATCAGCGTGCATGAGCCTGAGAGATCCCCCGCTTCAGAGGGATGAGATGAAGGGGCGTTGGAGAGGGTGGGCGGGCAGCCGTGTTGTCCTACGCTGGTCTCAGGTGTCATTACTGTAATGTGATGCAGACTGAGAGCGCTAGATGGAAAGAGCGAAGAAGCAGCTTGTGCATTCTCTGGAGGGTGTAAGGCATAGAACACTGTGCGTGTGTGTGTGTGTGTGTGTGTGTGTGTGTGCGTGTGTGCGTGTGTGCGTGTGTGTGTGTAGGTAGGTGTAGGTGTGTGTGTGTGTGTGTGTATATAAGTGTGTGTTTGTGTGTGTGTGTGTGCGTGTGCGTATGTAAGAGTGTGTGTATGGTTTGATGCATTTTCCGTGCAGTGCCGATGGCTCACTGGCGTGCTACATTCTCCTAAATGTAAGCCTGTGTTACTTCCATTAGCCACAAAGGAAGACAAGCTCACATAATTCAGTGGAGATTCCACCAGCTGGGCTGGATCAAAGCAAAACACAAAAATAACATTACAGTAAAAGACACCTGCCAATACCAGTTACACGGATGACAACCTCACACTAAATATTAATGCACTCGTCTAGAAAAATTGTTTCACGTTGCTATGGAAACATTTCAGTGTACATTTCAAGCTAGGTTTATTTTAGGCTAGAACTGTAGGCAGGAGAGCTTGCGAATGAAATTCCTGAAATTGTCGTTGCTGTAGGCTATAATGGGTTTTTATTTTTAGGGCACCGATTTTGCTGTTTGACAGAGCAGTTCTACATAAACACCCATACAGAAAAAAAAAATACTTGATGGAACTATTTTTTCAAGGAATGTGACAGGGTAAATGTATTCAAGGTATGTTTTCACGTGCATATAAACACGCTGATGACAGTAGGCTGATAGAAATGTTGAAATTAAACTGACCTTCAACTTGAAAGTAACATTATGTTGAAATGGAGGCCAAATAATTTTGTCTGCATGGAAATCTAATAGAAGCTTATGAAACAGCATCTGCTTTGTGTTCTGCCGAGGTTCCCTTTCTGTTTCAGAATTAGCCTTTTCCATAACAGCAGCGCTGTTTTGATTCTAATCTCTTAATTCAAAGAGCGAGCGACCCCTGTCCAACCCTGGCCACTGAAGACGGTGGCCTGTAGATTATAACAGATAGAGTGCCAGAATGGCTGCATTGTTCTTTGGCGTGGGTTCAATCCACTCCTTAAATGGCAAAGATAAAGGCGGACATAAAAGAGATATCGCCGTGTGAAGCAGAGGCACATGATAAAGTGGGGACAGTGTGGAACTGGTCTGGTCTGGGTCTGCACTGCAAAAACTGTTTATCTGATAAAAATCTAAATCTGCTAACAAAAATCTAGCTGGTCTCGTTTTCAATATAAAGAGACTTGCCTAGCACTTTCTCATAAAAGTCACTTGACTTAAAGTAAGAAGAGTTTGACTTCCTTTACGTAAGATGTCACATCCTGATGTCACAAATTGATCTTGTCAAGACTTCTTAAAATAAGACAAAGTCCTCTTAAATTAAGTCAAAATGATATTTTGTTATGGTGGTTTGACCTGGGTTTGGCCTGGGTTTGGCACGGATCTGGCCATATACTGTAAGAGTTGAGCTGAAGCAGGAGAGAGAGCCATGTTTAGCCGGAGAGGGAGCCATGTTTAGTTTGACAGCGCACAGACACCATGGTGAGCTGGCTTTGTTCCAGAATTTAATATTCCAGTTGAAGCTGAAGGAGCCGCTTTCTCTTTCTTTTTCTCTTTCTTTTCCACAATCTTCATCTTAGACCCCCCCCCCACACACACACACACACTGTTATTATTACATCTCTCTCTCTCTCTCTCTAGCTCTCTTTCTCTGTCTTCACCTCAGACCTCCTCTCTCTCTCTCTCTCTCTCTCTCTCTCTCTCTCTCTCGCTCTCTCTCTCTCCCTCCCTTCATCTGGGACCCCCTTCCGTCTGATTCCGGTCTGCTCCTTTCAAATACGTACACCCCCCATAGGTCACCTTTGTGTCTGTGTGAACTTCTGTCGCGTTTGTTCAGCTCAACTTTTAGACCCACAACATGAAAGACATGGACAGCAAATTACTTCCCTTTCAACATGAATATTATGAAACCAGATCACAAATGGCAGGAAGCTCTCATGCAAACTGATAAAGGAATTCATTTCAATAAGAACAGATATGCACCTCCATTTCAGCAGATGCTGAGCAAGGTGTGTTTGCAGAGGGAGCAGTTCAATGGTGGACGCTGGTTTTGTTAATGGTGTATTGAAGGGTATAGCATCTGATGAAAGATGGATGGCTCTCTCGCATGGATAGAGGCTGTTTGTGGCTCAGCAGGCGTCAGTACAAACATCACACACATGCACACACACACACAAATACATGGTGCTACTGTCTTGTATTTGTATGTGCCGCGTGTGTGTGTGTGTGTGTGTGTGTGTGTGTGTGTATGCGTGTGCATGCACATCTTTGCAGTTAAAGGCGGTTAAGGTCTGAGCTTCATGCTCTGTAGTTGTCTCAGAGGTGCACTGCATGTGTGTGTGTGTGTTTGTGTGTGTGTGCGTGGGTGTGTGTGTGTGTGTGTGTGTGTGTGTGTGCGTGTGTGTGTGTGCATGTGTGTGTGTCCCAGAGGTGCGCTGTCTTTAAAGGGCAAGTGGAGCTGACACAGTGAAGGAGAGTAATGTCCTCAGCATGTCTTTTGCTCATGAAAATGAAAAACAAGCACTGACAGACACAAGCAGAGAGAGGGAGAGGTAGAGGGAGAGGGAGAAAGAGAGAAGATAGACAGAAGAGAAGAAAATTAGATTTTGACTGATCCTTTTCTTTTGGTGGTTTCATCTGCTTTTCTGTCTGTTTCCATCATTGTCACTGGTAATTCCGTTCTTGTCTACAGACGTGATCATGTCTGCCATTTTAGCAGATGATGTTTGAGAGGTTGAATAGTTTTTGTTCTGAGATGCAATTTCCATTAGGATGCTGCTGCTGTGGCTGTCTGACAGTTTACGTCATTTGGAATTAAAAGATTCAAGTGCTGGGAGCATCAGACACCAGCTAATTCATTAACCTCATGTCCTGGCTGGACGCCTAACTGCTCAATCAACTTTTTAATTCAGAAAGCTTTACATCTGAGTTTCGCATAGCTTAATCCCCAATGGGGACTGTTGCGGGAGTGAGAGCTGACATTTGTGGAATCCCTCACGTCTAACTCTGAAACCTTCAGTTGGGAAACAAAGTCGGATAAGGACATGAAACTTCAAGTGTATATTTTCAACGTGACGGCCCACTTACATCATCAAATGCCACTGTATGAGCCATAGGAGACTGCTGGCTGTATAACAAAAATAAATATCTATCTTAAGCTGGGCCCTTCTGAGTGATGGACCTTACAGGGACGTTCCCTGATTCCGCTCTTTAGACATCTGCATTGGAGTGCCGCTGGGTCTGCAGACTGAAGAGGACTGAGTTTGCTAGTGATGCATCCTTAAGGCTGATTGTCTCAGGATGCTCTACTGTACATGCTGGGGAATAAGGAGTTGAAGGCACATGCAACACATGTTTTGCATAAGGCTTTCCATAAGGCTTGTCAATGAATGAATGAATCGAAATAAATATTTATGATAAATCTTGTTGCATGCAGCAAGTGTGTGTGTGTGTGTGTGTGTGTGTGTGTGTGTGTGTGTGTATGTTGATGTGGGTGCATCTGGGTGTTAGCTTGGAGTAGCCACAATCATGACGTGTGAATGGAGCATGAATGATTCATTGTGTGTGAGCATAAATGTGTTCCAATCTCACATGTGAATTCCCCTTCTGGTTAATGTTGACGTGTGTGTTCTGAGTTGGTGTTTTCTTATGCATGCTGCTGGTGTGGATTCCCTTGTGTTTTCTGCCTGTGTGTGCATATCTCTTTGTATCATGCCTGTGTGTACATATCTCTTTGTATCATGCCTGAGAGTGCATATATCTCTCTGTGTCATGCATGTGTGTATAATCAGTGCCTATTCTGTATCTGAAAGCTTGCTGTGCCTTAAAGGGACACTTCACCAATTAGCATTACGCTTTGTATCTTTAGAAAACCAGTCATGTTTTTGAATGGTCATGCATCATTCCCTCAGTTTGCCTTGAGATACAGTAGGAGAAATACGGATTTCAATGAAACCCATGATTAGGACTTCCTGCTTTCAATTATGTAAAATGGTGATTTTTACATCATTGAAAGCAGGAAGTCCTACATTGAAATCCGTATTTCTCCTATCTCAAGGCAAACTGAGGGAATGATGCATGCCCATTCAAAAACATGACTGGTTTTCTAAAGATACAAAGGTTAATGCTAATCGGTGAAGTGTCCCTTTAACAAACGACTAACGAATCAAAAGGCACACATCAGTCTGCGGCATTGCTACAATATTACATTTATAACCTGGAATGCCATTGGGCCCCTCCATTCCTCCTAAGGCCTCTACTGTGTACACCCCGTAAACACAACCAGCATGTTACTGCACTGGGCCAATGCATGTGTGTGCTGTGTGCACTTCCTGAACCTAATCGGCTACAATTTACTTGAAGGTACAGTAGCTACATAAGAGTGACATGAAAGTCATAAACATTTATGACATAATGCTTTTGTCATTACAGTAAGTGTCATTCGTTTTTTGTCATGACAAGTTAGGGTTAGAGTTAGAGTTAGGGGTAGGGTTAGAGGTTACTTTATCTTCAAGTAAAGTGTTACTCAATCTTTAGTTAGTGTTAGGAGTTGTGTGATCCGTCCTATAATGCTAAGAGACAGGAAATGACACATAGCCAGATATTTGTGTAGTGCAGAAGATTTAGATTAAGATTTAATCTAAGATTAAGATTAAAGATTTCTTTATTGTGTCCCAAGGGAAATTTGTCTTGGACAAACAGGCTGCTACATCACATACATAACACCAGAAAGTGCTGACAGTGCAATCATAAAGCGCATACATAAAAACATACATACATACATACCTACATACATTGCATTACAGAACAGGAAACCTCCGCTGACGGCCTGAGTTCAAGAGGTTAACAGAGAGTGGAATAAATGAGAATTTGTACCGGTTCAAATACCTTTTCTTATTTTTAACTGGAATGTACAGTTCACTTGTATTCCAAATAGCCCTGTAACCGTGTCGCTTAAACAGGCCCAGTGTCACATGATAAAGGAGAGCTGTCATGGGCACCCCAGGAGTCAGCAGGGTCCGGAGAAGAGGTGGATAGAGATTGGCCAGCCTCGGAAGATTTCACACATTTCTTGTGGGATCCTACACAGTTTTTGCTAGATTTCAACTGTAACCTTAAGTCCAGCATCCATACGAGTTTGCCACTTGAGACCCTTCTTCTCAGACTGTTGGCATGTGTTAAGAAACGCTTTGCGGTGAATTCAAAGCACATGAGAAACAGTTTGAAAACATTAATGAACATTTGCCTTTATGTGATCCTTTGGCCTGAACCTTGGCCTGACTAAGGTTCTGCTAAGATCTGTCTTTGTTTGAATTTATCAGGCCTGTTCCTGACTAGGTCAGGTACGGCCTACTTAAAGGTAACGACTAGCACAAGATAAATGGACAGATAGCATCAAACAGCAACATAACAATGGCATAATGAAAGTGACTGAATTCTGCTTGTTACGTTCTTGATAAGTCTTCCATTAAAGTCGCACATTAATGTTTTGTTTTTCTCCTGTGTCCTAGTAACAAACAACACAGTAGAGAAGAGACCACTCTAATGCGCTTATTGAAGCTAAGCCCAGTTACTGTACGTTTCGCATACTGACTAGAAAGCTTTTATTATTTTCGTGTCTTCTTTATTAGCCAGTGATAGATGTGTAAAGAGAGTGATCATGCTTTTAAGCGCAACATGTCCTTATGTAATATTGCATTTGTAGTTATGCCCACACACATACACACTCTCACTCACTAACAGGCAGTATACACACACACACACACACACACACACACAAAGACATGCACTACACATCCCCTTGTGTACATGGTACTGTATGTGTGTGTGCGACAGGCATGGACTGGCCATAGGGCATACCGGGCAATGCCCGGTGGGCCGACGCATATTTGGGCCGAGGCTGTCAATTTAATAATAATAAAACAAATTATTAGGCAGCGTACGGCCACAACGGTAGCGAATCGCGGCCCATTGGTTGACTGCCTTAATGGACATTGGGCTAGTCCAATGAAATCTCAGGGCCCTCCCTATCTCCCTCCCGGCCTCATCTCCCTCTTGACTGGAGTTCGACCGGAGTTTGAGACCGTCCGTATATGAAAATGTAGTACGAAGACAAACCACAAAAGCGCAAGGGGGGCGCAGAGAAGTTGCGAGATAAAAGGCTAAAGCCTACAAGTGGATGCAGCAAAAATGTGCTAAAATTACAGAAATGTTTGCCACCACAAGTTCAAACAGGGCCGTCGACATATCAGTGCAGAAGCAGCACCGAGTGCAGGCTTCAGAGAGGCACATGCAAGTGTACAACAGAGTTACACAGGGGAAGGAGTAGCTATTCAAATGAGGAAGAGGTGAGAGACGTGACCCAGCAGGGACAGATTGAGGAGGAGGTCAGAATAGCTACTGTGAGGTAAGGTAAGAAGGAGCCGAAATGTTGGCTGAACTTTTTGGGCGCACAACGAACAATTAAAAGTTTGAAATCTGCGACTGCTTCTTCCCCTTGCTTCTTTTAGATGTATTAACCTGCCTACTATGTAGGATTCAGCACCCAGTTAGCAAAACAAAGTTTTATAGTGTGAGCGCGTCTTTTTGTGTGGTTTCTGTGTAGCCTCAGCCCTCTCGCATGCATTTGAATTGCGATACTAATGAACGAGTTGTCGGCTCGCCATCAACCTTCTGAAATCTTAAGACAGTCACGATTGGTCGAAATTGTTGTCAATCTTGACGCAGTACAACAAGCAAACTATCACATTTCTTTGCGACAAGCAGACACCCATACACACAAACATGCAGTCAGACGCATGGAATGAAACAGGAATGGTGATAGCCCATGGAATTAACAATGAAAATGTTTTGGGATGTGTAGCCTATACATCTTCACTAAATAGTATCAAGGTGAATTGTTGGCTAAATCTGTGCAAATGCTCAACATAAATTATAGCAGGTTTTATTTAGTGAAGCATTTAATAGCATGAGTTTTGTGCACAACCTCATCCTTGCTGGTTTAAAGGTCACTCTAGTGTGTGTGTGTGTGTGTGTGTGAGAGAGAGTATAATAATAATTAATATATTTTTTTAGCAAGGGTAGGCTACTCGCTTCCATGCAGGCTAGGCCTACTGCGGTTTACTTAAATATTTTTTACAAACAAAACAGTGTGCACATATGTTTTATCGTGTAAATTATCAGGTGGGCCACTATGGCCAAAAATGCCCGGGCCGTTTTTTGGTCCCAGTCCAGCCCTGGTGTGCGAGCAAACAGCAAGGGTTTGCAAACTGCTCGCAGTGCGATGATTGATGGCATTTTTCACTTATACAACCTGTGTGTGTTCACAGCCTGTGTGTGTTCCCGTGACGTCCATTTAGGAATGTTTGTTTACTTTTGCAAGACTGATGATTTGTCTATTTTGCCCGTCGACGTGTTTCTGTACCACCACCACCTTCCCCATGTTATCATAGTGCTCTTCTGTTGTGTGCAACACATTTAAACTGAAAGGGCATACAGTACCTGCAAGTCTGTGCAAGACCAGTAAAGACTATTTGGTGGACAACAAACATATATGATTACAGTAATATCCTGTGTATTAGCCGCATTGTGTATTAGCATTGTGTATTGTGTTTTTTTTTTTTTTTTTTTTAGTATATTTTTGGGGGCTTTTCCGCCTTTAATCAGGCAGGACAGTGTGGAGAGAGAGTAGGGGGGGGGGGGATCCGGAAAGGACCACGGGGCAGGAATCAAACCCGGGTTGCAGGCGCAAACAATGGCAACAGGACAATGTTTTATGCAAGTTAGAAGAAACAAAAGCATATGAATTTCATATAAAGTGCTCCCATTTTATTAACCTCATAGCTGAAAAATTTTGCAAAATCAATGCATAAGCCGCGGTAGTTGGGAAATGACGGTAAATCCTGGAATGAACCTGGCCAAAATGTTGTTCAGGTCTGACGAAAACAGGCCACCAAATGGGGGTCAGTTGGAGTCTGGAGTGAGCATTGATCATGACTTCAGTGTGCTCCAGCGGTGAATTAGATCTTCCCCATCCTCAGGCGTTAAACACAGACAGCAAAACATCATCACTGACCTCAACAGGGAGGTGTGATGACATCTTAGCTGTATTAGCGCTCCGCTCCCCGTTCCTGTGAAATGCTAATCTGTGGGAGCCCTGCAAGTGCAGTCAGCACAGAAGAGAATGAGCCCCCATGACAAACAGCATTCTGAACGGACATGGCTTGTTTGTTTGCACAGAAAACGGATGTATTCCATTGCAAAGGAGTTATCCTCTAAAATTACCCATGCACACACACACACACACACACACACACTCAAACACACACACACACACACACACACACACACACACACACACACACACACACACACACACACACACACACACACTCAAACACACACACACACACACACACACACACACACACACACACACACACACACACACACACACACACACACACTCAAGCACACACATACACACACACACACACACACACACACACACTTCTCCCCTGGTTTAAAAAGAGCCCCAATACCACCCAGGGCAGTGCAATTAGTTTGGTTTATTTGCTCTCCCAGCTGTTTGCTTGCACGTTGCATTAGAGGACAAGCTAATGTAGTCTGGTCAGGCACGCAGAGGACGCCATGGAACTGGCCGCCTGGTCTCGTGACGACAGCCCGTCGCCAAGTCCACCTTTCACAGATGGCCCTGTATCATTTCTTTATGGTGAGCAGGTTTGGTCCATCTTTCCCAGGGAGCCATTTGAAAGGGCAGTCGCTGGTTCAAATCCCAGAACAGCTGGCAAGTGCCTGAGGAGATAGTGCTGGGAAGAAGCCGATGAGATGGCGGACGCGGGCTACGTCTGGCACAGATCCGGCCCGGTCACGGTCAGCTGTTGTCCAGCATGAGCTGAATCCATGAGTCCCTCGAGGCTTAGGAGGTAGGTTTATGTTTGCCATCGTTTGAACATAAACAAAGTCGGATGCCAAGCCGTAAATCACGGATGAGTTTAGCTTGGGATTTTCATATCTCTCTCTCTCTCTCTCTCTCTCTCTCTCTCTCTCTCTCTCTCTCTCTCTCTCTCTCTCTCTCTCTCTCTCTCTCTCTCTCTCTCTCTCTCTCTCTCTCTCTCTCTCTCTCTCTCTCTCTCACATCACTGCTATTTGTGCAGCCTGGCAACAGCACTCAATAGTTTCCAGAGGGGAGTTCATATATATGGCCACTTTTCTACTCAACTGAGTCTCACTGCTTACTTACTTAGTTACTACAGCTCAGGAAATGAACTCGAGGTGATGTTCAGGTCCTACTGGGTGTGTGTGTGTGTGTGTGTGTGTGTGTGTGTGTGTGTGTGTGTGTGTGTGTGTGTGTGTGTGTGTGTGTGTGCGTATGCATGTGTGCATGTATGTGTCTGCATGCACATGTGTGTGTGTGTGTGTGTGTCTGTGTGTCTGTGTGTCTGTGTGTGTTGTGAGGTTGAGGGGGTTAAGCCTGTCAGCGCCTTGCTTCAATTTACTGGCATTTTGGTGTATGGAGACAAAGAGGGATTTGACTCCTTCTCCCCTATTTCAGCACCTCGGCAACTCTCTCAGCGTCTGTGTGTGTGTGTGTGTGCGTGTGCGCCCGTCTGTGTGTGTGCTTATGTATGTGTGTGTGTGTGTGTGTGTGTGTAGTGTGTGTGTGCGTGTGTGTGTGAGGTTTAGACTTCAGCACCTCGGCAGCTCTCTCTGCGTCTGGATGAAAAGCCCCTCACAGCCGCCCTGGGCCATCCCCCCGTCTCCCGGAGAAAAGGAGAAAGCAAACACTTCAAAATCTCCAGCCCTTCACAATTTACACTCAAAAAAAGCCACTGAATCTGAAAAGGTCTTTGACCCTTGTCCAAGCCCAGTGCCTCATCCCATCACACAACCCTGCAACAGGCTCATTGCATGCCGTATGCGTGAGCAGTATGTTCCCCAGTGAAAGCCGTCTGTTGTGCAGCATTTCTATTAGATGTAAAATAGGGTGAGCGTGGGCTGCGGAAAAGCAAGTGATTATTTTTCAAAGATTCCCAGCATCTGAAATGTTAGTCTGGTTAGTGCACTGCAGAAGATGAGGAGGCTGGTTAGTGCACTGCAGAAGATAAGGAGGCTGGTTAGTGCACTGGAAGATAAGGAGGCTGGTTAGTGCACTGCAGAAGATAAGGAGGCTGGTTAGTGCACTGGAAGATAAGGAGGCTGGTTAGTGCACTGCAGAAGATAAGGAGGCTGGTTAGTGCACTGGAGAAGATAAGGATGCTGGTAAGGCACTGGAGAAGATGAGGAGGCTGGTTAGTGCACTGGAAGATAAGGAGGCTGGTTAGTGCACTGCAGAAGATGAGGAGGCTGGTTAGTGCACTGCAGAAGATGAGGAGGCTGGTTAGTGCACTGCAGAAGATAAGGAGGCTGGTTAGTGCACTGGAAGATAAGGAGGCTGGTTAGTGCACTGGAAGATAAGGAGGCTGGTTAGTGCACTGCAGAAGATGAGGAGGCTGGTTAGTGCACTGCAGAAGATAAGGAGGCTGGTAAGGCACTGGAGAAGATGAGGAGGCTGGTTAGTGCACTGGAAGATAAGGAGGCTGGTTAGTGCACTGCAGAAGATAAGGATGCTGGTTAGTGCACTGGAAGATAAGGAGGCTGGTTAGTGCACTGCAGAAGATAAGGAGGCTGGTTAGTGCACTGCAGAAGATAAGGATGCTGGTTAGTGCACTGGAAGATAAGGAGGGTGGTTAGGCACTGGAGAAGATAAGGAGGCTGGTTAGTGCACTGCAGAAGATAAGGAGGCTGGTTAGTGCACTGGAGAAGATAAGGAGGCTGGTTAGTGCACTGGAAGATAAGGAGGCTGGTTAGTGCACTGGAGGAGATAAGGAGGCTGGTTAGTGCACTGGAGGAGATAAGGAGGCTGGTTAGTGCACTGGAGAAGATAAGGAGGCTGGTTAGTGCACTGCAGAAGATGAGGAGGCTGGTTAGTGCACTGCAGAAGATAAGGATGCTGGTTAGTGCACTGGAAGATGAGGAGGCTGGTTAGTGCACTGGAGAAGATAAGGAGGCTGGTTAGTGCACTGGAAGATAAGGAGGCTGGTTAGTGCACTGGAAGATAAGGAGGCTGGTTAGTGCACTGGAGAAGATAAGGAGGCTGGTTAGTGCACTGGAGAAGATAAGGAGGCTGGTTAGTGCACTGGAGAAGATAAGGATGCTGGTTAGGCACTGCAGAAGGAGGCTGGATGGATGAAAGATGGCTCTTGAGCGGTCTCTCTGTCTCTGAGTATAAAATCCTGGCTGCAACTTATTTTTTCGACCATGTAGAGGAAAGAAATATGGAATCACTCAATCCTGAGGAACAAAATATGGAATCGCAAACCTAACACATCATAATGAATACTTTGTTGTACCATTTCTGGCCTTTTTGACTGCTTGAATTCTCTGAGACATAAGCTTCATTAATGTAGAAGAGCATTCCTCTTCAATCAGGTTTTAACTTTGTCAAACAGCAGTTGATGGATCAGCTTTACACAATGGGGCCTTTTCTTCCGTTTGCACCATCAGTTTTGAATAGGATTGAGATCCAGACTGTTACTGACCTGACACGTCCTCCTGAAAAAAGTTTTAACATTCTTTGCTCTATGACAAGATACATTATCATCTTGGAAAAGTACTTCCTCGTCTCCATGTTTTTGATTGAAGGAGTGACAAAATTGATTTAAACTAAGGAAAGTGGTGCATGACGGCTCTATTCTGCTAAGCTGATCTGTCAACTGCCATTTAACAAAGTTGGAATTTGATTTATAGAGAATAGGGAAGCCTATGCCTCAGGGAAACCAAGCTGTCCAAAAAAAAGCCAGAGATTGTGCAAAAATGTTCTTATGATGTTTTAGGCTTGTGATTCCATATTTGTTTTCCTCTACATGATCTGAAAAAATAAAAAAAATAAAAAAATAAAAAAATAAAATAAAAATAGTGTTATTTAAAAAAAAAAAAAAATGGTAGTTATACTTTGAGCTATGTTTCACAAAACCAGAATGTTTATCTGTTACAGAAAAATACATCTGCGGTTTGTCTGTGTTCTAAAAAATAAAACAGCTGATGAGTTGAATGGACATGTTCCACTGATGATTAATGTTTCCCAGGGGTTGTAGTAACACAGTAACATGTTCAAAATTCAGTCGACTAAAGTGAAGTCACAGTACTTCAGTAGCCTATAATGAAGTGGAGATCTTCATCATTGCAATGTTTTAGCAAAATATGAGTTCCTCAACTGGGAAAACATGATTAAGCTTGCTGATATAGTGCTAGTCTATAAGATCTTTCATGGCTTAGCCCCACCTCCACTCAATGAGTTCATCAAGCAAAATCTAAACACAAGCACAAGATCCTTTACTAGAGGGGACTGCAAAATACCATACAGAAAAACAGCTTTTGCCCAGTCAGCCTTCTCTTACCGAGCTGCACACACTTGGAATACCATACCAATACAGTTTAGGAGCAGCACAAGCATAAACCAATTCACTAAATCCATAAAACAATGGCTACTGGACAAACAAATATGCACTCACAAGTAATCTTTTTGTCTGCATTTGTGAGCTGTCTGACTGCTGTGTAAGCTCTGTGTTTAATCTATTTTATGTTTTATGTCTTTTATTTTTCCTTCCCATTCTCTTATGTTGGTATGTTGCTACATCTGTCATCCTAGTCTGTTTTCTGGCTATGTCAGTATGTAGTGCTTGTATTACTTGTGATTGTATGTCTGTATACATATTTTATGTATTTTTTCTTCATCTGTCTTCTTTTAAACATCAACCTGCCAGGGACTGCAGATGGAAAATAGTCTTTGACTAAATCTGGTGCATTTACATGTTCCATTGGGGCATGTTGATTAATGTACATTGTCCCTCTCTTAAATAAATAAATAAATAAATAAATAAAAAACATTGATAAAGTACAAACAAAAACACTTTGGGCCCTACTGTACTTTTGCGATCAGAAACGGACAGTCAGAGGAGCAAAGTATAAAAACATTTACGGCATGTCCAGTCCACATTCGGCGTGATTTTGTAATCAGATGTCAGGCGCACTGTTCAAAAGGGTTGCACTTCTGTTTCTTAATCAGTTATGGGTGTGTTTTGGGCGAAACATCCTTTAAACGAAAGAGAGTGACATCTGCCGTTTCCTTTAAAACAGCAAGCAGCGTGACATCAAACTGCGCATCTGTAATTTGACAGTCAGTGGCACATTTGAAGGAGTCTGTTTGTTTGCAGGCCCATGCATGGAATACAGGGATTCCATCCAACCTTAAAACCTGTCTGTGAGTGACTAGCATAGTATAGCTTACATGCATCTGCACTCGCCTATTATTTGAACTGATAGGCAAAGTTAAACTAATTTTACTGTGGACTCATAGTCAAGGACGAAACAGCTCCACACAGATATTAATTTTCACTATTGACAGACAAGGTGTTACCACTGAAAACGTAGCTTGAAAAAAGAAACACTTACCCAAATAACGCTTGAATGACTGAATAAAAATCCTAACTATATTTACTCTGCAGAGAGAGGAGTTGTTTTGGACTGGTTGCTAAGGGCTGCTTACATCTCATGACAGTATGTCTTCAGCTGTGCTTTATATTCACCTGTAGCTATATCAGGGATGATCAGTGGCGTAATGAGTTTTAGAGGGTGTTAGATAGCGATTTTTGGATCAAACGCCAGAGCATGTTGTTCATTGCCACACACCTGAGTGCAAGGTTTAATAACAGTGAAGCGCATGGCAAAAGATCATCACTTTATTGAGTGTAAAATAAGAATAATCCTTGCTTTGTGCTTTCCACAGGGCATAAAATAAGTTTATCTTACTTAAATTTCATTGTAGCTGATATTCATGGTTTTCTCATGTTACATTGTGAGTAGAACAATGTCGACAAGTAATTTGCAAAGCATTATAGGCCTACACATAAACTAACCATGAAACAGCTTTTTGAGATGAACAATTATGCTCTAACCTATTAGTTTAAAGGAAATTAAATCAGGGAAATAATTGGTTTCTGGAGGATCAAAGTTGACATTATGTAACGCTTGATATATTGAACAGCGATGCATTATGCATTAACACTTGTGAATTCCTGTCAGATTCTTTTCTAAAGCATCAGAGTATACGAACTACAGAGGACGCAAAACATCTGTACTGCTTAGTGCCTTTGTAGCCTATAAATAGACTATATCAAGGTAGGAGAATCGCAGATAAGACTTCACAGTGGTATATGCTCCCTTTTAGTGTCACAAATAACCTGTCGTGTGGCGTAAACGAGGAGACGGATGCAGGAAGGGAATTGTGACATATCGTCATCCTGCTGCTTAGTCCTCCCGCCTTGACCTGCGTGACACAATGTGGGCGAACGCCAGATGTAGTGTGTGTGTGTCACCTGCATGTGTGTGAGGCTCGCGGACGGAGGAGCACAAAGCCCCCCCCCACCAACAGGCGTCATTGTTCTGCCTGTGTAGTGTTGGTGAGGCAGCGCTGCAGTTGGTGTTGCAGGTATGCAGAGGTGCATGATAACTGTAGTGTTGGTGAGGCAGCGCTGCAGTTGGTGTTGCAGTTACGCAGAGGTGCATGATAACTGTAGTGTTGGTGAGGCAGCGCTGCAGTTGGTGTTGCAGGTATGCAGAGGTGCATGATGACTGTAGTGTTGGTGAGGCAGCGCTGCAGTCGGTGCTGCAGTTATGCAGAGGTGCATGTTAACTGACAGCAGCTGTGTGGTGGTGTGGCATTGGCCTTTATGACACGTCACAGAACTCAGCCCAACTGGCCTCCTCATGGTCCTCAAAATATGGTGAAACACAGATATTGCTGCGTAATAGACGTCCTTCAGCCCAGTGAGAAACTGGTATTGTTTGTTTTACTTTGTCTACT
Organism: Sardina pilchardus; assembly: GCF_963854185.1. Taxonomy (NCBI): domain Eukaryota; kingdom Metazoa; phylum Chordata; class Actinopteri; order Clupeiformes; family Clupeidae; genus Sardina; species Sardina pilchardus. The sequence continues at coordinate 27,937,130 of NC_085006.1, forward strand.
TTGTGTCTCAGTATATGAAACTATTTGCCCTAATAATACTGTGATATTTGACCTTCCCATATAAACAGTGCCATCCTGTAAAAACAGAATAAGACCCATACACATGCTTACCTTTCAAGATATTTGTTCTTCACATTGAGACATCAGGAAGTTGATTTATGTAATGTACATATACGTATACTTATACTGGATAGCGTCCAGTATAGCCACTCGACATTGCCTTGAAAGAGTGTCGATGCTATCAGGGTCGGCCATCAAATCCCAGCACAGCCTCTCCATCCTTCCTGCTCCATAGGAAACAGCTGTCCCCACAGCAGACCAGTGTCGGCGGCCAGCGAGCTGAGATCAGAGAGGAATGTGATTACCCGCCATCTGAGCTATGTGTTCACTCCACTCCACTCCACTCCAAGCTCAGAAATCACTCTCCATTTGGTTTTTATTTAACTCGAGAACAGAGGACAAACAACACTTGAGACATGCTGAGAGCTGATCCACAGCCAGCTAATATATGTCCACATGTATGGTATCACACGTCTTAGGCGATACGGGATTCTGTAGAGCCGTCTCCTTCCGTAACCTTGTCTCACCCAGCAGCTTTTAAAACAGCCTTGCATTCCACGGCTGCAGAGCAGACGAGTGCGCAGGTATTCAGGACAGACGTTTTTAAACAGTCACTAATCACTTCCAAGAGGTCTGTAAACAAAGCACCTTCACATTAAATCAGGTGATTTGTGTGTGTGTGTGTGTGTGTGTGTGTGTGTGTGTGTGTGTGTGTGTGTGTGCGCGTAAAATGCCCTGTAGTAGCTTGTTCCCATGCACAGCAGGTCAGCAAAGCATTGGCTACAGGATCGATGGCCGTAATTCTCAAAGTGAACTGAGATGAAGCCAAATATGGACAATTTGACTCAGCCAGCCATTTTAATATTTTGCAACTCATGTTCAAGGATTAAGTCAAATGAGTCAAAATGTTAATTTGAGGCCAAAATGTCAATCAGAACTGTTTTGATTAAGACTAAATGTCCCTACGTCAAAGGAAGCCACTCACGAGGCTTAAAATATCATTACATGTCTAATGGAGAGGGTCTCTGCAGAAACACAAAGTGCTTTCCCCTTTGTAAGTGTAATGAAAGGGGGGTGAAAAATCACTGTGCAGTCAGTACATTCCTCCAGCTGCCACTATCTTGTGAGGAGAAAGTCCAAGTGGCTTTTGTGAGTGAGTGAACAATAGGTGAATGTGACGCAGAACTCTGGAGCATGTGTCCGCAGCGCACCAAAGCTGAGACGCAGCGTACAGTCCGCCCGTGCCTCACATGCACAGATAGGAGGAGTGGAGAGCTGCTCTCAAGCTTTAAGGTTTATGCTTAAGCTTTTTTGAGGAAGCTATACTCCTTTGGAGTGAACAGGAAGATCCTCAACATTTTTTTTTATACCTCCTTCATTGAAAGTGTTCTGACTTTTTCATCCATATGCTGGTTTCACTCCCCCTCTCTATCAAAAATAAGAAACACCTCCAGAGCATTGTGCACACATGTTCTAAGATCATTGGCTCTTCAGTCACTGACATCACTGCAGGATAAGGCTACACTAAGGAAAGCCAACTCTACCTTGGAAGACTCTGCTCATGTTCTACATGGAGTTTTTGAATGGCTTCCCTCTGGCAGGCGTCTGCGCTGTCCTCTTGCAAGGACTAACAGGAGGAAGGCAACCTTCACCTTTGAGGCTATTCGCCTTTTGAACTTAAACATGCCCCCAGCCCCCAGCCCCCTTCTCCCTCTCCTGGGACTAACCACCCCCTACACACACACACACACACACACACACACCTGTCTGTCCTGTTCTCCTTTGTCCAGTCTTGTATGTGTTGTTGTGTTATGTCTTATATGTCACTATGCCTGCATGGAAAAATTGCCCCTCGGGGATAAATACAGTAAAGGTTTTTTAATTGAATTGAATTGAATTTCCATGTCCATTTTGTGCAGAAATATCAAAGCACCAGAATAGCATAGAATAGGAATCCAGTAGGAGTGCATTTTACAAAGCGTCCCAGCTTTTTCGGGTTCGGGTTGTAGATGTATACATTGTTTTTGGCTGTAAAGCAATGTGCTTTGCAGATGCAGAAAAGAGTTTCCAAAGACTTGTCAAGGTGCTACGCGAGCACGAGGGGCAAACCAAGTGCTGCATCATCTGAGGTTCACTGTGTGACGTCTTTATCTCTCTCCCTGATGAGTGTGTTTTATGTCTCCTGACTAGACGAGCTAATTGTTTTGGCAGAGCTCTCAGTACTCACAGCTTTGGTGCTACACACCCGTGTGGAGGATTTATGTGTACTTATTTTTGTGATCTATTTTATTTGTTTATTGATTTGTGTGTGTATTTATTTAGTGCTTTATTTAACAAGGGACATTTTTTTGAAAGACACACATAAATACATATTTTTACAGAGAGTGACATTGTTCTGTGAAAACTAATTCTAAAAAAGTTTTTTTTTTTTTTGAAGATGTTGACAGAGGGAAATGAGTCCAAATGTATAAAGACTTGCAGTTCATTCCAGGCGTGTGGTGCATAGGAACGAAAGACAGATTTCCCCAGTTCAACTTGTGTCGAGGAAACATCAAAGACTGATCAAAGATCTATCAGAAGCACCTGAGGTCGGTCGAGTTTGGGTGAAAGTTTTACTTTGATGCAGTCCACTTTGATTAAATGTATGGATTTGTGTTGTCTACAACTATTTTTTTAGTTTAATTTTTTCTTTACAAAAAGGTTTTCATGTCCAGGCTTGAGCATGAACTGTTTTATGAAAAGTCCTTTCAAGGTGGTACAAGGACTCATCTCCACTATCACTAGAGGTTTCAAGGATGCTCAAACGATTACTGAAGAGCAGCACAGTCCAGTTATATAAGAGGGTTTTATGCTATCTAAACTATATCAGAGAATTGTAGTGACAGCACGGGACACCAACAGTTTCGGTGCAGCCCCGCATGTCAAGGTCTTAGAGATAAAAGCTGAAATTACCTGCATTGAGGCACAGACGACCCAAACACCTTTAGTCAGGAAAAGTGTTTAGCCTCCAAAGGACGTGAATTAGTTTGGTACAATTTAAAAAACATGGGTAATGCTTAAACTGTTTTAGTCAGGAGCGAGGAGCGTTTGGACCTGTGAATTCATTCGGCATGACTTAAAATACCCGTAGGCTATAGGCCTCATGAATACTTATCAAACACACATCAAGGCAGTAAACACAACTGAAAAGCAGAACCCAGAGGCAGCTGGGGAAAAGAGGACACACAAGCTTTAGACAATTTATTTAGCTATTAAAACATGAGCACATGTGTTTGCTGAAGCTCAGAATGTCCTTGTGGAGACGCAGTTTAAATCTGCCAGCACAGCTAGCAGTGACACATAGCCCAGCATTGCTTACTGTTCTGAGTGCGCTGACCCTATAGACTCCACACAAGCACTCTATTTAGGCTTCAAACTACGCTTTTATGACGTGTGAAGTGTTTCTGGCTTGGCACAGCTCTCTCTCTCTCTCTCTCATATTTGGGCGCTATGTCCGTAAACTGACTGCCCTCTCATTAGCATGGCCCGGTCTTGCGTAAAACTGAGCAGATGGCTCACAGAGAAGGATCGGTCTCCCGCGTTCAGCTCTCACACACACAGCCATAGATTAATGGCGACGTACGGTAACTGACATGCGATTCCCTCATGCCGCCTGTAGATGAGGAATGCGAGTGAGGTGCTCTGTTTCTGGAAATGTGTCCTCCCTCACAACGCTTCAAACAGAATCGTTGCAACCTACCTTTCCGTCAACCGAGCCTCCCATCTGTGAGAGATAAAGAGATGCAGACACGGGATTGAGAGGGTCCCAGTGGACACAGACGAGTCTGCCTGCAGGCTAGCAGCAACAGTCCCGCACTAGCTCACTAGCTCACTAGCTCACAAGTGCTAATTTAATCACTGGGGACGTCTGACTGTCAGTTGTCACGTTATTTACCTTCACTTCGCCCGTGTGACTTCTACTGTTGTGTACTGTTGGACACGTCACTGTCATATTGTGATGAATATCTTATGATGTCATATGTTGTGATCATTATGATGACAAATGTTTAGGCCAGTTAGCTACTGGAGTAAACTTCAAGGAATAGTGTGTACTGTATTTAGATGAGATTAGATTAGGTTAGATTCGATTAGATATGAAATCCGCACTTACAAAAAAGTAGAAAAGCAGAAATGTGATATAGACAGATGGTGCAGTATAAACAGTAGTAGACATATAGTACAGTGTAGACAGTAGTTTACAGGAAAGTGCCCTGGTTTACAGTGATATAAATTAAGAAGATTCCTTTGAACCTGCTAGTTTGGGTGCAGAGAGAGAGACCTGTAACACCTCCCGGCAGGGAGTGGCTGAACAGTCTGTAGTTGGGGTGAGAACGTCTTTGATGATGCTGCGAGCCTCATGCAAGCATCGCTTGCCCTGGATGGCCTTGATGGAGGGGAGTGAGGAACCGGTGATGCGTTGGTCAGTTTCACCACCCTCTGCAGTGTTGTCCAGTCAGAGGCAGAGCAGTTGCCATGGCCGCACTGTGACACAGTTGGTGAGGATGCACTTGATGGTGCCGAGGTACAAGTTCACCAGGATCTGAGACAGGGTGATGGTGCAGAGGTACAAGTTCACCAGGATTCTGAGACAGGTGATGGTGCTGAGGTACAAGTTCACCAGGATTCTGAGACAGATGATGGTGCAGAGGTACAAGTTCACCAGGATTCTGAGACAGGTGAACTGTCCTCAGTGTCCTCAAGAAGAAGAGATGCTGGTGGGCCTTCTTGATCAGGGTAGAGGTGTTGGGGGTTGGTTAGCCGTTGTGTATTCTGTGGTGTAGTGAGTGAGTGAGTGTGTGTGTGTGTGTGTGTGTGTGTATGTGTGTGTGTGTGTGTGTGTGTGTGTGTGTGTGTGTGTGTGTGTGTGTGTGTGTGTGTGTGTGTGTGTGTCTGTCACTTGAGAAAATAGAAACCTCCGCTGCTGCAAAGAGAGGCCCACAGGGTAGATAATGAGGCGATAATGGGGCATGAATAGAGTGTGTTGAATAAACAGTGTCACTTCAGCTAAAGAATGTCACAGAGAGATTGACTGCCTTAGCAGCCCGAGGCCAACCGACCCGGGGAAATCTAATCACAATCACCCAGATCAGAGAGCAGCAGGAGGCACCCTCAGCTCCTCAAGCAAATCATGTCACCTTCTATTCCTGCGGCCTCACAAAAGTTTATGGTGCAGTTAATGACTTCAACAATTTAATCATCTAATGTCCTCTGTGCGTTTGGGGTTTATTTGCTGCAGTGCCACTGTGTGGGCGATGATAACACCATCATCTAAAGAGTCTTAGTAGAAGATGACGTGCTAATGCACAGATACTGTTGTTGTGTACATCGGCAACAGAACGATAAGGCCAGGTCTTAAAGAGGTGAGGTGGACTCGAGAACAGATACAGCTATTTCTGAAGAACATAATTATGGTGCCAAATTGTAATGAATTAGCCTACTTGTTGAAGGAACTGGTTGTGGTATGTAGCATCAGCGTGAGCTGGAGAAAGTGCTTATGTCATGTCAGCTTGAGATCCCAAACACTTCTTCTCACAGTTATTCTAATTATCCTCATCATTTAACTATACACATAGGGAAAACATAGTTAATCGAATAAGTAATTAGACAATTAAATGAAAATTGTTTAATCAATCTGCGCAATGAGTCTAATTTGTAAGACAAATGATCGCAGAGATCCTGCTAATTTCAACACGTTGTGCAATTAAACGTGGACTTCGAATGGGCCCTCTGCTGTATTTAATCAGAAGGGAATTTAAAAATTCCTACGTCTTGGCAAAGGAGACAGGCTTGCACAGCAATCCCTACTTTTCATCTGAGCGGAAATGAGCCTCAAAGTCATTCTCTGGGGACTGAGCCAGTCACCGAGGAAGTTTGAAGCTATGCTGTCATTTCAGCTTGATGTCAAGGATTAGGAGGCCGATCCTCAAGCCGTGCTATATATGGGCTTTACAGGCAGCTATAGAGAACCCACCAAGGCCACACTAAACGTATGAGTCACTAAAGTCAACATACTGTACAGTATATGATGAAGCACATTCCTAAAAGAACATGACGCAAATAGGAAATGTTGTTTGTTTTCTTCCCATTCAAGACACTCTCTGCTCTACTTGCGGAGCAGTTGCTTTAATAATTGTCCTTTAATGTACGTATGTCCTCTCCGTAATGGAATCCCGCATCTTTTCAATGACACTTCACTGGGGCAGCCGTGACCTACTGGTTAGGGCTTCAGGCTTGTAACCTGAAGGTTGCTGGTTCGATCCCCGACCAGTCCACGGCTGAAGTGCCCTTGAGCAAGGCACCTAACCCCTCACTGCTCCCCGAGCGCCGCTGGTTGGGCAGGCAGCTCACTGCTCTGGGTTGTGTGACTCACCTCACTGTGTGTTCACTGTGTGCTGTGTGTTCACTAATTTGGTTAAATTGGGTTAAATGCAGAGAACTGAATTTCCCTCACAGGATCAAGAAAGTATATGTTCTATTCTGAGTCACAGCATGTAAAGAGGGACCACATGACGAGCTACAGTATATTCCTCCTCCACTGACCTTTCTTGCTCTGTCTCATGGACACAGCGGCAGCAATAAAGTGCAATCTACTGTATGTTCTGTGTAAATCAGAGAGGACAAGCTAATGGCTCTCATTTGTGAAGCATTTAGCATGCAGTGAAGGTACAGTTAGAGTGAGAGAACGTGAGGGTGAACTGAGGACTTGATGAAGTGTAATTAATTAAGTGGTAAAAACATCAAAAATCATCAGACCAATTTAACTCAGATCATTTTCCTATGAATGTGCCTTTTGAGTTTTGTTGATGTTTTATTCAAATAATATGAGTAAATGATTATAAGGACTTTTACATAACTGTCATAAAAATGAAAAAAAAGGACAACGTCTGCAGAGCTGCAATCCCAAAGCGTTCCGTGTCCTCCGGCTCTGATGATGGTGTTTTCGCGTGTTCTCAGGTCACTCTGGTGTTCTCGCGTCTGTCTCAGCTGTTCTTCTGCTTACCATGAAATGGGCCTCATGTGTTCCCATCAGTGTTTGGGTGTATTTCATCTTCAGATTTAGATCTTCAGATAAGGGAACATGGTCCCAGAGAGAGTGATTGATCTATGCTGCTCTACGAAAGTGAAACTCAGAAACAATATTTGGTCAAAATTGAGTTAAGACTCTAAATGGGCTCTGTGGCATCTGTTCTGTCTTGTGTCAAAGTCTCCTTCATAAAAATGTCCTCCAAAATAGACATTACAGCATATGAATGTATTACTAGTAATCTACTTACAACACATTTGTCTGAACATTATAAAAAACTTTTTTCCCCCTCAGTTTCATTGTTTGTGTAGTTACCGCACTTTGCCTTAATGGGGCAGCATATTCCTCTCCCAATGTCCCCAATATACTTGAGACGTACAGTATACAGTATATATATATATATATATATATATATATATATATATCCACAATATACTGGAGACATACAGTGCAATATAGTATCAATTCATTCAAGTCATGCAATATATATCCACAATATACTGGAGACATACAGTACAGTATAGTATCTATACATTCAAAACATGCAATATACAGTATATTCCCAATATACTGGAGACATACAGTACAGTATAACATCAATACATACAAGTCACAGTATATACAGTATATTATCCACAATATTCTCGAGATATTCAGCACTGACATCCTGACCCTCACATCTGCTGCTTCCCCCCTATAGGCTTTAAGTGGGCGTTTCTCATCTCCAGCGACCAGTCTCCAGTCTCCAGTCTCCCATCACCCGTCTCCCGTCACTCGTCTCCCACCGCCGGCCGGCCTGCTCCCTGCGGCTCATGTCTCCGCTGGCAGCTCCGAGGGCTGGACAATCATCCACGTGAGCAGGCCGGCCCTGAGCTCCTCACGCTGGTGAGGGGTCCCTCTGACTGACGGGGGCTCAGCTCGGCCGAGGAGCTTGACCGCTGCCAGAGAGCCAGCGTAGCGAGGATAAGCCCCTGAGTGGACTGGACGCAGACGTCAGGCTGCGTGGTGGTCTTTGAGGCGCCCTTCGTCCCGGATTACTCAGTCTTGGCTGAGATGCCAGATCTAAGAAGACTGTTGGTTGTTCCAGACTTCTCCATTTTGAGAGTGATGGAGCCTACCGTGCTCTCTCTCTCTCTCACACACACACACACACACACACACACACACACACACACACACACACACACACACACACAGCCTACCGTGCTCTATAGGGCACTTTCAATGCTGCAGAAATGCTTCTGTGCGCTTCGCCAGGTCACTCTCACAGGTCTACGGACAATTCTCTCGACCTCGTAGTTTGGGTTTCACTCTGACACACACCATCAAGTGAGAGACCCTACATAGACAGATGTGCGCCTCTCCTAATAATGTCCAATGAAGTCATTTAGGCACAAGTGGAATAGAAGCATTAGAGTGGAGTAGAAGCATTAGAAGAGGAATTACTGTAACACCATGAGCATATGTGCAAGCCTTAAGGCAGAGTGTGATTCTAATTGCAGTTCTTAATGAAAGCATGTTTGATTCTCCAACCAAAACCTCCACCCCCCCCCCCCCCCCCCACACACACACACACACACACACATATAGTATATATACACACACACACACACACACACAAACATATAACATATATACTCTCACTCTCTCACACACACACACACACACACACACACACACATACAGTATACACACACACACAAGGCACTATGGCTGACGGCAAGATGATGATGGATAATGCAGAGAGCTGGTGCAGAAAGCTGCAGGCTGCTCCATCAAAAGAGCCCAGTGATTGAAGTGAGCAACAAAGAGGGGAAGTAGTCAGCACTGCAGCCTCGTGCATCCGCTCCGTTGCTTTGAATGACTGCAGTGTTGGGCTGCCAACAGCAACTCCGTCTCTGAGCGCTGTTTGTCCTGCCGGGGGCCCCTTACGGAGGGACACAGAGGCCATGTTTATGTGTGCTTCTGAACTTTGGCTAATTGGGGTCGAGACCTGAGATAAAAGAATGGTGTCGTGAGGCCCTCAGGGTTACAAAATGGGCTTCAGGGATGCATCCATCCAGGCCCTTCTGTGTCCCCGTGTGATGCAATGGAAACACTGATCCCGTTTTGGCAGCCATGTTTATTGTCCATTCACTCTCCCCGGTGCTCCCAAACATTCCTTGACAGGCCCTCTTTGATAATGACACCCCCCTCCCCCCATACACACACAAACACACCCACACACACCCACACACACACACACACACACACACACACACACACACACACACACACACATACATCCAATATCACCAACACCACAATGCAAAGATTAAAACAATTGCTCTTGTTTACTGTAGGTAAACCACTGAAACATTTTAAACTTCACACTGGGTGATGAAGTAGACTCTTAAACACATCCCAAATTGTTTACTTAGAAACTCTGCAGCCATATTCCACCCAGACCCCCGGAGGTCTAGCACCTCCTATCCAGTCGAGTTACTGTAAATGATGCTTATTTTACAGTGTGCGCTGCTACAGCCAGTCCCAGGCCTGTAGACATGAATTATAACTCCCAGAAGAAAACTCTGTGTGACCCTGCCCTGACACCGTCCGAGCACCGGTGTGGCCTGAGAGAGAGCAAGTGCTCCTGGCGTCTGAGTCAGCATGGTGGCTGGGAGGCACAGTCAATCATCACACCACCACATGATGAAGTCATGCTTGGCTGGATTAATCAAACTGGGTCAGCTAATACAGCTTGTGTGTGTGTGTGTGTGTGTGTGTGTGTGTGTGTGTGTGTGTGTGTGTGTCTGTATGTGCCTGTGCCTGTGTGTCTGTGTCTGTGTGTGTGTGTGTGTGTGTGTGTGTGTGTGTGCATGTGCATGTTTGAGTGTCAGGGTAGTTGGCTGGCTGGCTGGCTGGCTGTGTGTCTGTGTGTGTGTGAGTGTGTGTGTGTGTGTGTGTGAGAGAGAGAGAGAGAGAGAGAGAGAGAGAGAGAGAGAGAGAGAGAGAGAGAGAGAGAGAGAGAGAGAGAGGAAGTGATGTTTGTACCCATAAATGTCAAAGACTGCATATTACCTCATGAAACATTTGATTCTATTAAACTGTACATGTGATTGATGCCCTCAATGCACACCATATCAAAGCCAGGTTTTCAACCACAGCTGAAACCTCCAGACTGCTGGAGGTTGCAGCAAAGAGCTTATACAAACAGAGATATCATGGTCTTTTTACAGCAACTCACCGTAATCAGCCCAACCTTAGAACTGTACCGGCCGACCGGGAATTCTCCCGATTAGCACTGTGCTGGACCGTTATGTGGAATGCTGGTAAATGGCCCTCCAAGCCTACACAGTGCGTCACAGGCAGAGTGTGTGTATGCAGAGTGTGTGTATGCAGAGTGTGTGTATGGGGGTGGAAGGGAACGATTACGGAGTGTGTGCAGTTTGCCTCCAGATGCCTGAAAAGCTGTGGGTTTGATTCCCAGCTGTCACTGATGCGCCCTCGAGCCACTTAACCACAAATTGCTCCAGGGAGTCACTTTTGATAAACGTGTCTGTCAAGTACATAAAGAAAGACAAACTGTAGTGATACAGATTATAATCATAGATGAAGTGGCACACAGAAGCTACTGAATACAGCTGTTCACTGTTGAACACTTCTCTCACATTCACCAGGCTGCGGCCTTACTGCATGGCCTTCACTGGGGCCTTCATTTTTTTATCCTGAAAGAGGCCATTCCACTACATTTACTGACAAACACAAGGCCTGGATAACAGCACTGTAAATTCAGAATATGACTAGAGAGAGACAGTGTGCTTTCTGCTTGAATATACTAGTATATATATACGGTATACTGTATAAATGAATTGCATTAAATAGTCCTCTATTACTGCATGTGCGACAGGTCTGAAACATGTATTTAATGTGTAAGCTGGTGCAGCAAAAACTCTCCAAATAATAATAATAATAATAACTAGAAATGCAATTCCAAGGAATTACCAGTGCATGAAAATGCAAAAATAGATAGATAATGTAGATATGGTTACTAAGGTGTAGCTAGGGTAAACATGGTGGTTGCATAGTTTACAGAGAGTTGATAGTGTGAAGGTAGACAGTTTAAAGATGAAACATTCCAGTTCTAACTTAGCTAATGATTTCTAGCAGTTACGCTAAAAATGCTAATTATGCTAGCAATGCTAACTTTACTAACAATGCTAACCAGGTTGATTAGCTAACTTAACCGATGATTTCTAGCAGTAATGCTAAAAATGCTAACTATGCCAACAATGCTAAATTTGCTAACAATGCTAACCAGGTTGATTAGCTAACTTAGTTGATGATTTTTTGCAGTTATGCTATAAATGCTAACAATGCTAACTATGCCAACCATGCTAACTAGCTAACTTGCTAGTGAGGACTTTTATTTTGAAACATTTGTTGCTAGGGTATCCATGGTGGCCACTATCAGGAAACAAGAAGTTACTGCAGTATAATCATGTTGGTTGCTATGGAAACAGTCATAAACACTTAATTTTAATGGTTGCTATGTTGGTTGCTAGGTACATGGAGGTTTCATGTAGTTGACTGGAGGCATAGTGGGTGATAACTGACAGTTGGAATGGTTGAACAGTTCAATAGTTGAGTAGTTTCAATGGTTAAATGATTTAATAGTGTATTATTGCAGTGAGGACCTTTATTTTGAAACAGTTGTGGACAGAGGAAGTAGTGAAACAGGATCTGTAGTCTTAATGAGATTGTATGCTTAAAGCCTGAGACAGAAGGTGCCTCTCATAGCGTTTACGCGTCCTCTCTCGCTCCTCACTGATCTACATAAAGAATGATGGAGCGGCAACAATGGGATAGTCTAGCCCTTCTTCTATCTTTCTTTATGTAGATCATTGAGGATCGAGGAGCGAGGGAGGACATATAAACGCTGCTTGAGAGGGACCCACAGTAAATACTTTAACAGTTGTATGTATATAGTCTAATTAATGTTGATAGACAGAATGTTGAATGGATGTTGATAGGCAGATTGTTTAATAGATATTGATTGACAGTTTAATGGGTGGATGAGTGAATGGTCTGAAGAAGATGAATGGATAGAAGGTTGGATGGAATGTGCCTTATATTCTTGTTAAGAGAGACACTGATACAGCTCTCTGAGAGTAGTTGACACAGGTGTAATCAATTTAACTGGCTAGTCTTAAGAGAGCCAGAGTAATCTTAAAGTCTGAGACAGAGTAAATCATTTAAAAGTTGAATGTAGATAGTCTAATTAATGTTGATAGACAGAGAGTTTAATGGATGTTGATAGACAGATTGTTTAATAGATGTTGATAGACAGTTTAATGGGTGGATGAGTGAATGGTCTGAAGAAGATGAATGGATAGAATGTTAGATGGAATGTGCCTTATATTCTTGTAGAATGGAGAGACACAGCTCTCTACTGAGAGTAGTGGATACAGATACAGGTGTAATCAATTTAACTGGCTAGTCTTAAGAGAGCCAGCCTGAGACAGAGTAGATTGTTTAAAAGTTCAATGTAGAGCGTCTAATTGATGTTGTTGATAGGCAGACTGTTTAGAATGGGTGGATGAGTGAATGGTTTGAAGAAGATGAATGGATATAAAGTTGGATGGAATTAGGAGGACTTATTTTGATACTGTTGTGCGCAGAGGATACAGGGGAACAGAATATGTAGTCTTCAGAGAGGAGCCTGAGAGAAACTGACAGTTGGTGCCCAGGTGGCTGACCAGCTGGGGTAACATTCTAATTGCTGCCGTGATGTCATAATGAGCAATGTTAAGTCTATGGGGAAATTGTTAATAGTTTTTAATTTATAGTTTAAAAAGTATAAAAGTTACAAAGTTAAAAAATACATTGCGCTGATGTCCTAAGCAAGACCTTCGTAACACAGTTTGAATGAAGTTTCTACGTTAAACGGTTCAAGCTGAATTGCGTGCGTTAGAAGAAGAACTAGAAATGCAATTCCAAGGAATTACCAGTGCATGAAAATGCAAAAATAGATAGATAATGTAGATATGGTTACTAAGGTGTAGCTAGGGTAAACATGGTGGTTGCATAGTTTACAGAGAGTTGATAGTGTGAAGGTAGACAGTTTAAAGATTAAACATTCCAGTTCTAACTTAACTAATGATTTCTATTCATGTTAAAATGTTGATTAGCTAACTTAGCTAATGATTTCTAGCAGTTACGCTAAAAATGCTAATTATGCTAGCAATGCTAACTTACTAACAATGCTAACCAGGTTGATTAGCTAACTTAACCGATGATTTCTAGCAGTAATGCTAAAAATGCTAACTATGCTAACAATGCTAAATTTGCTAACAATGCTAACCAGGTTGATTAGCTAACTTAGTTGATGATTTTTTGCAGTTATGCTAAAAATGCTAACTATGCTAACTATGCTAACAATGCTAACTATGCTAACCATGCTAACTAGCTAACTTGCTAGTGAGGACTTTTATTTTGAAACATTTGTTGCTAGGGTATCCATGGTGGCCACTATCAGGAAACAAGAAGTTACTGCAGTATAATCATGTTGGTTGCTATGGAAACGGTCATAAACACTTAATTTTAATGGTTGCTATGTTGGTTGCTAGGTACATGGAGGTTTCATGTAGTTGACTGGAGGCATAGTGGATGATAACTGACAGTTGGAATGGTTGAACAGTTCAATAGTTGAGTAGTTTTTAATGGTTAAATGATTTAATAGTGTATTATTGCAGTGAGGACCTTTATTTTGAAACAGTTGTGGACAGAGGACGTAGTGAAACAGGATCTGTAGTCTTAATGAGATTGTATGCTTAAAGCCTGAGACAGAAGGTGCCTCTCATATAGCGTTTACGCGTCCTCTCTCGCTCCTCACTGATCTACATAAAGAATGATGGAGCGGCAACAATGGGATAGTCTAGCCCTTCTTCTATCTTTCTTTATGTAGATCATTGTGGATCGAGGAGCGAGGGAGGACATATAAACGCTGCTTGAGAGGGACCCACAGTAAATACTTTAAAAGTTGTATGTAGATAGTCTAATTAATGTTGATAGACAGACTGTTTAATGGATGTTGATAGGCAGATTGTTTAATAGATATTGATTGACAGTTTAATGGGTGGATGAGTGAATGGTCTGAAGAAGATGAATGGATAGAAGGTTGGATGGAATGTGCCTTATATTCTTGTTAAGAGAGACACTACAGCTCTCTGAGAGTAGTTGACACAGGTGTAATCAATTTAACTGGCTAGTCTTAAGAGAGCTAGAGTACTCTTAAAGCCTGAGAGAGAGTAAATAATTTAAAAGTTGAATGTAGATAGTCTAATTAATGTTGATAGACAGAGAGTTTAATGGATGTTGATAGACAGATTGTTTAATAGATGTTGATAGACAGTTTAATGGGTGGATGAGTGAATGGTCTGAAGAAGATGAATGGATAGAATGTTGGATGGAATGTGCCTTATATTCTTGTAGAATGGAGAGACACAGCTCTCTACTGAGAGTAGTGGATACAGATACAGGTGTAATCAATTTAACTGGCTAGTCTTAAGAGAGCCAGCCTGAGACAGAGTAGATTGTTTAAAAGTTGAATGTAGATCGTCTAATTGATGTTGATAGGCAGACTGTTTAGAATGGGTGGATGAGTGAATGGTTTGAAGAAGATGAATGGATATAAAGTTGAATGGAATTAGGAGGACTTATTTTGATACTGTTGTGCGCAGAGGATACAGGGGAACAGAATATGTAGTCTTCAGAGAGGAGCCTGAGAGAAACTGACAGTTGGTGCCCAGGTGGCCGGCCACCTGGTGTAAGATTCTAATTGCTGCCGTGATGTCATAATGAGCAATGTTAAGTCTATGGGGGAAATTGTAATAGTTTTTAACTAATAGTTTAAAAAGTATAAAAGTTACAAAGTTGAAAAATATAAAGCAGGCATGGCATAAGCAAGACCTACGCAACAACGTTTGAATGAAGTTTCTACGTTAAACGGTTGAAGCTGAATTGGCTGCGTTAGAAGAAGAAGTTTAATAATAATAATAATAAGAAGACTTGGAATAACAGTACAGTGCATTTTCATGCACTGTAATAATAAGAAGTAGTAGAAGAAGAAGAAGAAGAAGAAGAAGAAGCCTAGGGATAACAGTACAGTGCATTTTCATGCACTGTAATAACAATAACAATAATAACAACAATAGTGTGATGCAAGAGTGAATGTTGCCTGTGGTCAGGTCCAGTTCAGTAGACAGGTTGCTTTAAATGGACAGTTAATTGGTCACTTTTAAATGTGAGCCTCTGCTGCATTGAGTGATTTTGTTTTCATCTTGTGAAGACAAAAACACAATGCCAATGTGGCTATAAATGTATTTTTCTTGTGTACAACTCAAAACCACGCTCTGTAATGCAGCTGTGTTAATGTGGCACAATGTAAAATGTCAGTATAATATAATCCCTCCGGCTGATTATGCAAAGGCTTGCCAGTGTTCCTGAACACAATCCACCAGCAAGAGGAGGAAAAGAGTCTAATTACGGCAAACAAATACTTCCCACCGCTTGACCCCTGATCTTAACTCTAAGAGGCATTAGACTTTTCTCCTTCGGGAAAATAAAGGATTCTGTCACCCTGAAGGCCAACGCCCACCAGAAGCGTACGCGGCGCGCTGCGCCTCGAAAAAAAATTAAGAATCCCTTTGTTTTCAATGGAGCATCGCCCACTGGAAACTTCTGCCGCGAAGCAGCCGCACAGAGATAGAAAACTGTTCTAAAATCCTGCGCGGCAAGCCCAGACCGCTGAACAACGCTGAACACCGCTTCTGGTGGGCGCCGGGCTTTAGTCGCCTGTAAAGTATGTGGAGTTTGGCTGGTTACGGATGACTGCTACCAGAATGGTGTGTCGTTTAGAACACAGGAATGAATCCAAGAATTATTTCTCAATTGCATTTATTTGCCATTGGCTTCTTTCTCTGTTGTTTTTCTCCAGTGTGGGTTACAATTGCTGTAATTGCTGGTATCTACAATCAAACAAAGCAAGCTTTACTGATACAAATCATAATAATAATAAATAATAATACACTCACATAACCACAAAGGAAATCTTTAACCAAATGAAGCATTTAAGTTTATCAAATTAATATCAGTGCAAAAAGATTAAATAAACTTACAAAGTCATAGACGCAGCAAACACATGCGGCAGGCCGAGGAGCAAGCAGTCAGCACAAAGAGACACACACACACTAGTGAGGCTGATTGACAATTATCATCAGGTGAGGGAAGCTTCAGGAAGTGGGCGTGTCTCCCAATAGAATAGCAGGAGTTTGACTGGGATTTTGAACAGCCGCCCCCAAATATGATGACATATTTGTCGGAAACAAAAAATCCCAATCATACAGTAGGATCAGCAGGAAAGGCAGGAAGAACGATCAGACGGCTGACAGGACGAGTGAATAGTTTGCCATCTATGGTGACCTCAGCCACTCGAATGCGGCCATCAGAACCAGGCAGGACCTTGGTGACCGTCCCTATAGGCCAGGAACTACGAGGGAGCTGGGGGTCCATCACCATGACAACAGCAGAAGATGAGACGGCGGGACCATCCTTCTTCCACTTCTGACGGGACTGAAGGTTTGGGAGATAATCCTTAATGAAGCTAACCCAAAACCTGTCAGCAAGGATCTGACTGTGTCTCCACTTCCTATGGGTCAAGAGCTCAGAATCAGCATACATCACTTGAGGAAGAGATGCGTCTCGCCGCCCCATCAGGAGAACATTTGGTGTTATCGGGTCAATATCTGAGACGTTCGATGACACATAGCCAAGGGGTTTTGAGTTCATTATTTCTTCAACTTCAACAAGTACAGTATGAAGAACTTCCTCTGTTACAACCTGAGTTCCTAAAGTGACACGCAGAGCAGATTTAATGGACCTCACCTCACGTTCCCAGGTTCCTCCAAAGTGAGGGGCATGTGGTGGATTGAATAGAAACCTGATTTGCTGCTGTGCCAGTTTCTCTTGAAGCGTAGGGGCAAGTTGAGCGTAGGCTTCTCTGAGCTCCCTTTCGCCACCTCGAAAGTTTGTGCCCTGGTCGGATATGAGCTCGAGAGGACGTCCTCTCCGGGCTATAAACCGTCGAAGAGCCAAGAGAAAGCGGTCAGTATCAAGGCTAGACAGGAGCTCAAGGTGAAGACATCGGGTAGTCTGACATTTGAAAAGAATGCCCCATCTCTTCTCATGCCTTCGGCCAATCTTGATGGTGAAGGGGCCAAAACAGTCCATTCCAGTTGACCAAAAGGGAGGCTTATGGAGACGAAGTTTGGAGACAGGTAAGTCAGCCATACGAGGAAGAGAGGGAGAGCTCTTCCATTTCTTACAATCTACACATGTTTGCTGAACCTTCTTGACAGCTTGCCGGCCACGCAAGACCCAGTATTTCCGCCGAAGTTGGGCAAACACTCTTTGTGGCCCAGGGTGATGCAAGGAAGAATCAATTTCAGAGATGATTAGAGAGGTAAGATGATTCCTAGGGTCTAAGACAATTGGATGGATAACATCAAGCTCAAGATCCTCACTCCGACGGAGTCGGCCACCCACTCTGATCAGTCCTGTAGCCGGATCATATTCTGGGGCCAGTTCAGCCAGGCGACTTTGAGGAGGGACATCCCTGCCACTTTCAAGTAACTTGTATTCTACAGGGAAATCCTCTTTTTGAGCTTGACTGAGTAGATGGAGCTCTGCTTGGGCATGTTGTGGTTTAGTGGAGTCCAGCTGCATACTCTTAGCAGTAGCATCCAGTAGCGCTGTCCAGGTGCTGAACTGGGAATAGTCAGATGTTAATGGGCTGTCAGATTGCTGGACATGTCCACAGAACAGGGATTTTCTCAGTTCTGGCACAGCTTCATTGGGGGGTAAAACTGGGAGCTTCGGCCACTGCTCTCTGGGCAAGTACAGAAAAGATGGCCCTGAGAACCAGCGACTAGTATTAGTGAGTTCTGTCAACTTCCTGCCCCTTGTGATGTCATCGGCAGCATTATTGGCGGTATCCACATACCTCCACTGTTCGGACTGAGTGTGCTCAAGGATTTCTGTGATACGATTTGCCACAAAGACTTTGTATCTACAGGTGTCAGATCGAATCCAAGTTAGAACAGAGGTGGAATCGGACCAGAGTATGACATCATTTATGGGCAAGGTCAGCTCTTTTTGCAGAAGGTGAGCCAACTGGGACCCAGCTAAAGCAGCACACAGCTCAAGACGTGGGATGGATATAGTCTTCTTTGGGGCTACCCTGGAACGGGCCATGATGAAGGAAACAGACACATCTCCATGTCCATCTGTTACACGTAAGTAGGCGACTGACCCGTATGCCTGTTCAGAGGCATCACAGAACAGGTGAAGCTCTCGGGTGCAAGTGGATGCATCAGTTCCTACTAAGCCGTACCACCGGGGAACCTGGACGCTGATTATTCCCGGTAACTCCTTCTCCCAGGTGGTCCAGGCCACTTTAATGCCTTCTGGGATATCTGGATCATCCCATCCCCTAGCTGGCTTCATCCACAGCTGTTGGAGAATGACCTTTGCACGTGTGGTGAAGGGAATAATGAACCCGAGAGGGTCATACTGCCGGGCAAGGATACGATATAGAATCCGCATGGTTGGGACTGTGTACTCCACTGGGCGGTATTTAAAGCTCAGTGTGTCATGTGAGCAATGCCAGGTGAGTCCAAGGGTCCCTTCACATGGGTCAGCGCAATCATGACTCAGCCAAAGCTCAGAATGGGCAGAACGTGCTTCAGCAGGTAAGTGGTTGATTACAGAGACATGGTTACTGGCCCATTGACGGACCTCAAAACCCCCTTCAATCAAAGTGGAACGCAGTTTGTCGACCATGGCTTTGGCTTCGGGAACAGAGGATAGGCTTTGGAGGCAGTTGTCCACATAAAAGGAATTAAGAACTGAAAACTGGACATCAGGATGTTCTCCAGTAAGACTCTGAGCATGCCGTTGGAGTGCATATATGGCACAACATGGACTGCACGTAGTGCCAAAGGGCAAGACCTGCCATTCGTGGACTTCAGGGGGAGTGTCTCTCTTCATACTCCGCCAGAGGAAGCGCAACAGGGGCCGATCAGTGGGTAGCAAACGGATTTGATGGAACATTCCCTTTATGTCCCCACTGATGGCAACCTGATGTTCTCGGAAACGGATGAGAACTCCAAGCAAGGAAGGGCCTAATGTTGGACCTGGCAGCAGGTAAGTATTAAGGTCTTCACCCTGGTGTTGGTAGGAACAATTAAACACAAGGCGATGTTTGCCATTATGCTCCACTAGATGATGGGGTATATACCAGGCCTCATGGCTTTCTCCCACTTCACATGAACTCAGTTTCTTGACGTATCCGGCATCAATGAGTTTTTGGATCTCCTGCTCATAGATGACTGCACGTTCTGGGTTCTTGGACAACTGTCGTTCAATGTGACGTAAAGATGGCAGGACTGCTTCAGGAGGCGCATGTAGTAAAGGGGCATTTTTGGCTCTGAGCAAAGGAGTGGCATATCGCTGTATTCCATTAATGTCATGGCGCTCTGTTTGTTGTTCTAGGCACTCAAGGGCTTGCTGGTCCTGCTTGGATCTAATCACAGTTTTAGGATTCTTAGAGTATGGGAAGATGTCGATCTGCCACAATCGCTCCACATCCCTCTGTAACTGGTCTTGATCAGGAGAAGCAACGAAGAAACAATGAGTATCAGAACTGGAGTCCTGGCCCAGAGAGATTGGTCCATGCAATGTCCATCCTAGACGAGTATGCAGGGCAGCTGGGCTTCCAGGGGGGCCAAATCTCACACGTTCCACAGAGCACAGGAGATGAGAATGGTCTGCTCCCACCAGCAGCAGTGGTCTGACTTTATGGAACTCTTGCAGCCTCAGGCCTTGGAGGTGCTGGTAACGTCTCTGCAGAGTGGTGACTGGGTAAGTCTGCTCAGGTAGATTCAGTTGATTAGCAGTAAAGGCATTTTTGATTTCATATGTCTTTTGCTGATGGGAAGCTGATGAGATAGAAAAGGACACTGTAGCACCCTCAATTCTCTCCGTGCCTTGTCTGATTGTGCGTAGGACTAAGGACTCAGCCGCCCCATGGAGGCCTAAATTCTCCGCAGCAGAGGACAGGAGCATGGTTCTCTCTGAACCGTCATCCAGAATGGCATAGGTCTCCAGGGATTTTCCTTTATGAGTCAGGACGACTTTTACTACCTTAAGGAGTACAGAGTTGAATCCACTGGGCCTACTCAGATAGAGAATTTGTTGCTCACTTCTATGGATATTCACGTCATGCAGGATTCCTAAATGCCGATCTCTGCATTGGGGGCAGCCTCTCTTCAGGTCACAGTTGACGGAACGATGAGAACGTCCACACCTCCAGCAGCGGCCATTGTCCACAATCCACTTCCTCTTGGCTTCTACATCAAACTCCTGAAATTCAGGACACTGACTAAGATGGTGATCTTGACTGTCACAGAAAGCACAGGACGAGGATGCATGCTCACTCAAGAATTTCACATGTGGGTTGGTGTTTCGATTCTGGGTGTGAACTCTGGCACTCTCTTCCAGACTTACACCTTGAAGGAAAGTGGCAGTAGGGTGGACTGATTTCATGGTTCCTCCATCTCTGGCTGGTGGCCTTATGGCATTTCGTGCTTGCTCACTCACTCGAACAGCCAAACTTTGACATTCTGCTTCCTCCTCTAACCAATTTGCAAATTCTATAAGATTATACGGCACATCTGGTCTTAATATTCGGGCTTGTCTGGCAAAACTGGCAACTTGGTCAGCGGGAAGCTTACTGAGCAGTTGATGGACATGAGATGCACAGGCTAGCTCCTTTGCACCTTCATCATGGCCCCAGGACTGAAGCATGCCTACCAAAGCTCTGATACGTACGGCAAACTGACTGAATCCTCGGGAGTCTCCAGAGCGAACACTTGGAAGGCTCTGAATGGAAGTGATTTCTCTTAACACTAGGTGGTGTGGTTGGCCGTACCTCTTCTGAAGAGCTTTTAAAGAAGTGGTGTAAGGCTGTGGGTGATGAGCATAGGCAAGGGCAAGATGACGAGCTGAATCCAATTTCAAATGGTCAAGAAGAATATGATATTTATACTGCTCATGTTCCTCGGGTGGCAATAAGTTCTCCAAAGCCATATTTAGCATGGCAAACTCATGAGGGTCTTCTCTTCTAAAGAACGGGAACGAAGGCTTTTCATATGCTGACCTTCTGAGATGAGCAAGGGGCACTAGTGTGGAGGGCACAGGAACTGATGATTGGGCCGGAATACAGGAAAGAGTGGCTGCAGCAGGATGGGGCCTACGAGGATAACGCACCTGATCAACAGGTGCCTCATGAGACTGGGGCACTGACACGTTGGGAATCAAATCAACAACAGAATGGCACTGGACATTTCTAGGATGACTATCTGCATACTCTTCTAAGGGCCTAACAGGGTCAGCTAGTGCCGGGGCCAAAGGCAAATGGCGAGAGGAACGAACAGGAATATCTACAAAGTTATTGGCAGGGGCTGTCACTCTAATCTGTGAGGCTGGTGCAGGCTGGAGGGGAGCCTGAGGAGGTTGTGGTGCAGCAGCTATTGGAGCCACATACTCTGGGTGGACGGGTGGAGCATATGGCACATTAGGGACAGGATAAGAAAAATAGGGAGGCCTGAATAATCCACCATTTTGGAAGTAAGCTGGATATGATGACATTAGCGGCGGCATCCATGGAGGGCATGGAGGGCATGGAGGGCCTGAAAAATAGAAAGCATTCCCTGGCAGTTGATTATATTGGAGGGGTACATCACTCCTCGCTGACTGGGAGTCACTGGGATAAAGACCTGGATGACCAACTTCATTATAGATATGAGAGAACTCTTGGTTGGCACCTAGTGGCTGATTCAGGTACTGTGGAATCGGATTGAAATTCATAGAGGGTTGTGAGGTTAAGTTCCTCTGACAAGGAATTGCTGGCTCAGGATGTGCATGAACATTTAGGCCAACATTTATGTCTGGTGGTTCTCTACTTGCTCGGGCCGAGGGTGTGGGAAGCATAGAGGCAGGTGGAGGTGGAAGAGTGCTTTGTCTACTAAACCTTGGTGGTGAGGGGAGAGGCAGGTTTTGTCTTTCTTCCTGATGTTGACGAAGACATTCTCCCAACTCCTGCACAAAGGATGTCCTAAAGTCCACTGGTGGATCTCTCTCTCCTGCCTGTCTCTCTGGAGATGGGTTTTGTGAATCGGAAAGGAAGGAAGAGCAATCACTTCGGATCTTCATATGCCTCACCATTTCTCCCAAATCTATTAGTATACCTTTCATCTGTTTTACCTCCTCAGTCAGAGATTTCACATCTGTGTTTCCATGTGGCAGCAGGCCTTCTGGATTTACTCCTCCTTGTGATTGACCTTGAACATTTGTAGCAGAAGAGTGGGGATGTACCATTTCATAATCCTGATGCCACGCAGGAGGCCTCACATGCCTAGCTGAACGCTTCAGTTTCCCTGGGTTGTCTTCTGACTCCATTCCAGCAGCCTCTCCGGCTTGAAGGACCATGTAAAGTATGTGGAGTTTGGCTGGTTACGGATGACTGCTACCAGAATGGTGTGTCGTTTAGAACACAGGAATGAATCCAAGAATTATTTCTCAATTGCATTTATTTGCCATTGGCTTCTTTCTCTGTTGTTTTTCTCCAGTGTGGGTTACAATTGCTGTAATTGCTGGTATCTACAATCAAACAAAGCAAGCTTTACTGATACAAATCATAATAATAATAAATAATAATACACTCACATAACCACAAAGGAAATCTTTAACCAAATGAAGCATTTAAGTTTATCAAATTAATATCAGTGCAAAAAGATTAAACTTACAAAGTCATAGACGCAGCAAACACATGCGGCAGGCCGAGGAGCAAGCAGTCAGCACAAAGAGACACACACACACTAGTGAGGCTGATTGACAATTATCATCAGGTGAGGGAAGCTTCAGGAAGTGGGCGTGTCTCCCAATAGAATAGCAGGAGTTTGACTGGGATTTTGAACATCGCCTATTCTCAGAGCTGTTGCCCCAACTGGTGGGGTAATTATTTCAGTCTAAGCCAATTATGTGCAACTCTCGACGCCAACATGTCTTCTTTTAGGAGTGTGTGTGTGTGTATGTCTGTGTGTCTGTGACTGTGACTGTGTGTGTGTGTGTGTGTGTGTGTGTGTGTGTGTGTGTGTGTGTGTGTGTGTGTGTCATTTCAAGTCCTTTTTTTTTCTGAATTTCTGAATGTTTTTGATATGTAGGCCTCCAGGCCTTTTGTCTTGTGGTTGCTGTGGCTTTTGAAATCCGAGTCGCCCCTGCGTTTCCTATCTGAGACAGATTTGAGGAGATTAAGCTCAACACCAGATGGAGCCGCGCCAAGAGGTGGGTGTTTTCCATAATGGAGGGAACATTGATTGTGGAGTTTAAACCTCCAGATACGTATTGTGGTAATTTACACAAAGATAGCTAGAGAGAGAGAGATGTTAATGGATAGGAAACCATGCACAAATTAGCAACACTATCCACTAGCACCTTCATCAGTTTCAGAATTCTGAAGTTGGCGATTAATACTCAGTCCTCTAAAGTACTGTAGGTGAATAACGATGAAAGGAAGCAGAATGAATGACAGAGTGGGATTATCGTGCTGATTATCTCTCTCCGTGCCCCTAAGAAACCTCTCCCAGCAACAGAGAGAGAGAGAGAGAGAGAGAGAGCACTGTCGTATTTTTAGGTCCTTTTTGGGGATTTACCCTCATTAGTCTGACATCTTGTTGAATTGGGAATGCATAAAACAGCACCCCTACCTGTGTGTGTGAGTGTGTGTGTGTGTGAGTGTGTGAGTGTGTGTGCCCATGCCGAGTCTTCTATTTTCTACTACTTTCTCTCCTAGAATATGTGTTGAGAAGGGGTTTTTTTTTTCAGGTATTTTCTTTCCATCTGCAAAATACATAATTTTGAAAAATTGCAAGCAAGACCAATGTAGATTAATAATGGAAATATATATCTCACATGACATTTTGATCTATACGTATCCAGACCGCTAGCACTTAAAACAGGACGTTTATTAATACAGTCCTGTGGAAATGGATGCACTGTTTTGCAATGAGGAAATGAAAGGCCATCCATCATATGTGGCTGAAATGTTATTTGAAAGCAAGGCCACGTGCAATATGCAGCCAAGCAAATTAGCACTGTACAAAGCGCACTGACTGCACCCATCAGTCAACACGTCGATCAGAGTCAAGAGGAAAGCCTGAAAAGAAATATGAATAATGAGCAGACTGAAGTTACATTCTTGCATTCATGGAAGACCTTGATTTGTGTGATTGGTTTGCCATTCATTTTGATGTTCTGCAGGTTGGGTGATAGCATGACAGTTGTCAGAAAAGACACAAATAAATAACTAAATGAAAATAATTCAAATGTAAAGAATGAAATGATCCTGTATGGATATGATACAGAACTGTGAACAGATGGGTATTTTGTGATACTGTATATGCCCTGCAGAGAGTAACGAGGACAGTTTTGCTGTTATGATCATTCATTGGCATATCACATCATTTCCCACAGTTGCTAAGTGATTTCCGCTTTGATTTGCACATTCCTTAGACAGAGGAGACTCTGTTTATTCAGGGGATATCTTTCCTGTTGTTGTCTTCGAAATGACAAGAAGATAATATACAACAAAATAACAAAAACATTCTTCCTCTCCCTCCCCCCTTCTCTCTCTCTCTCTCTTTCTTTCTCTTATTCCTATTCCCTTAAATGTACAGTACAGACAAGGCCAGACAAGGGTGACATGCGTCTTGCACAGGTGCCATAAATTCAGATTTTTAATAAATGAGCCTTCCCTCCAGCCATACTCAGTCTGTCTTAAAACAAATTGCTTGCTTTGACAAGTAATGAGGTTGTGACGTTCCAGCGGTTTTACATGAAAGGTGCCCGCTAATGCCGTCATTATTGGTTTCAGATGTACTTTCAGAGCAGTTTCAGGGATCCTTCTGCATGGTCTCCCACTCCTCAGCTGGGATGATGCTTCTTAACGGGCACCGTTACTGTGAGAGACCCTTGATTTGAGATCTGAAAATGAAGCACTTATTTGCTTTGGCTGTGTATGTATTTATATATAGATTAAAACAAATTCCCCATCGGCCCCGCAGTGAGCATTCTTCCTCAAAGCTCGATCGGGTCCCGTACCAGAGGCCTGGGATCAGGAGGGTTCTGTGTAGTATCTTAGCTGTTCCTGGGACAGCACTCTTCTGGATCAAGATCTCAGATGTTGTTCCTGGAATCTGCTGGAGCCAGTCATGTTGCGGGCGCACAGCCCCGAGTGTTCCAGTCACCACCGTGACCACTGTGGACTTGACTTTGCCCATCTCCTCAGCACTCCTTTCAGGCCCTGGTATTTCTCTAACTTTTCGTGCGACTTGTGTCTGATGGTGCTGCCATTTAGTATGACAACATCTATCAGCACAGCCCTTGTCTCTTGTCTGTCTAATACATGCTACATTGCAAGGACATTCGGACAGCAAAGTCTTGAGTTTTTGTCCTCAGACAGCATATACCTATTCAGATTGTTGTAGCCTGAGGAGTAATCTCTGGCTTTTTTTTGTTGTGTCCTTACAAGTCAAAAACCTGTTTTCTGGTGTGTGTGTGTGTGTGTGTGTGTGTGTGTGTGAGAGTGTGCATGTGTGTATGAGTAGACCATGTTGTAACAGTGACCATGACAGATGCTTGGTGGATATCTGAGGCTATATGCTGTGAGTAAATTTCAGGGTTGCGAGCCCTTTTCCGACCCATCGAATGTTTCAGTGGAGGTCAGCTCCAACAGCAAGTCTCTACCTCTGAAATGACACTCAGATCCTGAGAGCAGCCAAACAAACAGCTGAAACCCCTCCTCTCCACTTCCTGTCTGGCACTTATGGTTTAAAAGCATATACATCTGTACTATTCACTACTGGTTTAAAAGCATAGGCTTTATAAAGCAGTACAATTCTTCAAGGTAGCACTTTAGATGTTCTTTCCCTGATTTGCTTTCATCCTACCATTGTTCAATGCTCGGCATACTGTAAGTGAATACATTACATTGAGCTCAATCATATCAGCGAATAAGCTAACCGAAAAAAAAAAAAACACCATGCCAATCTCTAGGGTATATGATAATGTGGGGCTATTTTAAATTTAAATTTAAAAGGGCCAAGGGAACTTCATCAGGATGCATATGATCCTACATTATGCCCCCTGTATTTTAAAGAAGAACGTTTATTTATTGTGTGTGTGTGTGTATGTGTTTTTGAGATTTGCGTATAGGACTTGTTATTATGACCGCCGCTAGCGTAGCTAGCGAAGCGGTCATATAGTTGTTGTCAGAGTTTTTATTTATTTATTTATTTATTTATTTATTATTCTTTTTTCCCGTCAAAGTCTTGAGTTTTTGTCCTCAGACAGCATATACCTATTCAGATTGTTGTAACCTGAGGAGTAATCTCTGGCTTTTTTTTGTTATGTCCTTACAAGTCAAAAACCTGTTTTCTGGTGTGTGTGTGTGTGTGTGTGTGTGTGTGTGTGTGCACGAGCGCATGTGAGTGTGAGTGTGTGTGTGTGTGTGTGTGTGTGTGTGTGTGTGTGTGTGTTATCTGATATTGGAGTGACAGTGACGGCAGAGAACACAGTGAACATATACACAGAGACACATAACACACACACACAAGCAGACACACACTCACACTAGACAGAGAAGCACTCATACACAAAAGCAAGCGCACACATGCACACACTCATTTACATACATAAAAGTTGCAGTAGGGATGGAGTAGGCGATGGAAACACAAGCGTGATTGATATTTGCGGAGAGAATGTGCAGGACTGAGCGGCGGTCATATTGTGTATCGCTTTGCGGTACATCTAGTTTATCATTCATTCACAAAGAACATTGATGTCCTTAAACGTTGGATTTTTCCTCATTTATTAAATTAAGGCATTAGGATCACCTTCCAAAAGATGGTTTCTTATTTTACTTTTTGGTCAACTTTAGCATGGGTGTGTTCACTTATGCCGAGCACTGTATGCATATGTGTGTGTGGGTGTGTGTGTGTGGGTGTGTGTACGTGCATGCCTGCATAATATGTGTTGCAGAGGAAAGGTGAGAATGTGTTTGTGTGTGCTTGTGCGTATATCACAGCTTTCCATCTGTGCTTGTAGTAGCTATGAACCCCACACACTAGCATTTATATCCACTGTTTCTCTTTCTGCCTCTCACCACCAACCCTTTGGGCTTACTGGATTTCAAACACATGCTTCAAAATGATCGAAAACACACATCGTCAAAACAAAGTCCTCTCTCTCTCCTGCTCTCTCTGTCTCTCTCTCTCTCTCTCTCTCTCTCTCTCTCCGAATTGTGGGAATCCGTCACACACACACACACACTAATGTGTGTCTGTCTACTCGTGACAGGTCTGAGTTTTGTCCTGGCTTCACGTTTGGTTTCCTTGGCACAGCGACTGGAAAATGTCAAAGGGATCCGACAGAAAGGATACCAGCTGATGGCTGGCTGGGCCCAGACTGTGCCAAACACCTGTCCCGTCCCTCCCTCTAACCGCCGCGTTCGTCTCGACCCCTGCCCCGGTGGAGCGGCTAAGGTGATGTTGTGAAATGTGTTTCCGCGTAAAACTCAGACGGCGTAATTCGCCTGGGTCTGAGAAGGCCGGTTCACGCTGAGGGCTTGCGCGTGTTTACATCCTCGCTCCTAAGCAGTGGAACTCAGACTCTGGATCATACGGGTGCTTTGTGTGAGTGTGAGTTTGAGTGTGTGGGTTGTGTATGGCTGTGCTTGTGAATGTGTGGGTTGGTGTTTGTGGCACAGGATATAGTATTTTGTGTGTGTGTGTGTGTATGTGCGCGCATGTGTGTGCACATGTGCGTGTGTATGTGTGTGTATGTGTGTGTGTGTGTGTGTATGTGTTTTAATGTGCAGCTGTGCTAACTTGAGAGAAGCACAGTTGATCTGAAGGCTTGAGTAATGTTGTTCATCTAAATATGATTCTGAAGCTGTTCACACCCTTGCTCCTGGTCCCAGGGAAAGATCTCCTTTTACAGAGCAAAGATGGTCAGAAAGCCAACAAGAGCAGAGGAATACTGATCATAAAATATGTTTCATGTAGTGTATTGTGACTTATATCATTAGTCATGCATTTGTTGTGAGGGATTCTTTTGCCAGTGTTTGATGGTTTTGTGATTACATAATTGAGCTTATTTACCTTTTCCTTGAAACTCTCACGCTGCTCGGCAAGAATAAAAGCCATCAAACTCAAACAATCATCATACGTCACTGTAGGCAGACAGTCATTCTATAGGGCAATCACATAAAAATGCTTTTGAAAGTACAAACAGACCTGGCCTGGTCCACTGCCTTTTAAGAGGTCCAAGAGATGATTGTCAATACTTATATACTTGTGTGGACTTTGTACTGTGTGGCATTATATAGGAAGTGGGTTTTGCAGGAACAGCCAGTTGCTTGCAGTTTCATTTTACGAGCAATCGTGTTGGTGATTGGGCCAGTGTAATGGCTGCTATCACAACGCATTGGGCTGGGTGAGTCATCACAGGAGGCACACAGAGGAAGTCGTGCTTCACTGGAAGCTGACAGAACTCCAAATTAGTCTGCAGTCTCTGAAGGCGCTCATCCACAGATAACAAAGGGTTACTGATCATTGCACTCTGAGTTACTTATAACAGACTGACTTATAGCAGACTGCATTTGTCAGGAAGTGGCGTTGGCATGGCAATTCAAAGAAATTCTACACAGTCACACAACAAAGAGAATGTGTTGAATCTCACATACATTCAGTGTTGGGAAGGTTACTTTGGAAATTGGAGTAATTGGTGTATATGTAGTTAAAACTATTATTTACAGAACATGCAGTCAAACATATCTGACATTACTGCAAAGCATCATTGTTTAACACTACACTTAAATAGACCTCAATTCAAATTCAAGAATTGAATCGGAATTCAGGAGCCATTCTCAATTAAATTCAGAATTTTGCATAATGTATGGTAAGCCTGCTCTGAATGTTCACCCTGATGTTTTCAGTTTGGTGTATGTTAAGTGTGTTTTTTCTCCCTTTTTGCTCATTTATAATGTAAATCACAGGTTGTCAACCAACTGGAACAGGTCATCCACAGGCAGTTTTGAAACTGTGCTATATAAATGAAATTAAATGGCTTTACTTGACTGGAAGGTCACAGTTAGGTCATAAAGATTTGACAGGTTGCTCTGTGTCAGGTATGTCACACAACTCATTTTTAGGGGACCAATGTACTCCACTATGTATGCAGGTCTCCTACTCTGTCGTAAGACAGCACAGTTCCCATGTTTACAATATCTACTACAGTTTATAATGGGTCGATCATTAAACCCTTCCTGAATAAGCAAGGGGATTAATCTCTGATGTAGAGACGAAGATACCGTATATGGGAGCATTGTTTCACAAGCAGGATGTTACACCCTCACCATTAGTTAAACATGAAATTCAATTCGGGAAATGTTAATAGCCAACATCAATTAAAGTTCATTGCTTTACTTTGGTGTGTGAGCCACTGTTTCCTGAACGATAGCTCTTGATAGCTCAATCGTTAATCCTGTCACGGGGGAACTCAGGCCACGACCGCTTTCCTCTAATGATTGACTGCTGACAGGACAAGCTTGTCTTGAAAGAGCAGACGAGTCGAGCCTTCAGATCGCTGTCGCCATATTTAACCAGCGTCATCATTTCCATCTCTCGGAGCAGAAGTCACGGTCGGACGCCGGGCAACTTCGCAGCCTGCTAGTGTAACGGATGCTAGCTGGTTAGCTATGCTGTGGTACGTTAGTAAACCTCACTCCCCGACACTTCAAGAGCGCTGCTGGCATGAAAGCTAGTAGCCTGGGCTTTTAGCTGGATTGTTAGCGCGCTCGACTCCCGATCCGAGGTGCTGCTGTCTCGCGGGTTCGAGTCCGGGCATGTGCAGGGCTGGACCGCGGTGGTTCCACACAACGCAGGTTACACTAATGAATGATAGACTCCAGATCACCCACGGACTCAAGGCGGAGGAGGAGGAGGAGGAGGAAGAATGGCAGAGGAGAGATGCGAAAAGAAGAGGGGGGGGGGTGAGAGAGGAGAGGAGAGAAGAATTTACGGCTCAAGGCAAAGAGAGGAAGGGCACATATTTATGGCACCCAATCTCGCTTAGTGGCGCGGAGCTGCGGAGCGAAGTGGAGGGTGGCGTGCGGAGGGGAGGGTGGCGTGTGGAGGGGAGGGAGGCGTGCGGAAGCGGAGCTCTCGCCCTTGTGGATCCCGTACTGCCGTGCCGCTGCGTGCTCAGAGTGGATAACGACAGGGCTGCCGTTCTGCATTGTAATGAGAGCAAGAGTGGGGAATATGACAGCAGCTCTCACAAGGCTTCTGTTAACCCTCTGCTCTGAGTAATTAGTTAAAGCTCTGATGTCAGGCAGTTCTTTTGCCCTGGGTGGGGGCACTAAACCGATAGCACTGTCATCTAATGGGGCTTTTCCATTGCACGGTATTAGCTCAACTCAACTCTACTGTACTTGATTTTGGTACAAGGTGTTTGTTTTCCACTGCAACAAAGTACCCCCATAAGCTATCCAATTGTGATAGCAATGCTAAAGAAAACAACTGTAACGCTATAAACATCACCTTTTGATATCTCAACTCGCTTGGAACCTCAACGGAGGTGATACCAAAACTAATACCAGCTACCAGTTTTTGCTAATTTGAAACCCCAAAAAAAGCGAGTAGAGTCCAGTTGAGTTGAGCTGACACCATGCCGTGGAAAAGCCCCATAAGTGGGCCCAAAGAACTATAATTGCACACACTCAAGGTAGGAGGAAGTTTGGAAAAGCTTCGTACTGAGGGAAATCACTTTGCCCTGTGAGGTAACTAAACTTACCAACAGTTTGGACATAGCACTGCTACAGTGACAGCATTTCACAATTTTCAATCAAGACCATGCCATCATTATGCCATCCGTACATATAGGCAGTGTCCAAAAGTCAAGGGCGCATGCTGCATAGCAACGTTCTTTCCAGAAGCGTCTCTGTTAGCTTGCTCCTCAGTATGCGTCCCTACCTACATTTGGACAGCACAAACTAGTTGGCGTCACCTGACTCGGGGAGGGGTGTGTGTTGATGATTTGCATGACGTGTGGAGCTTGACCTGCGCTGCGCAATGAATTATGGGATATCTGAGGCCAAAAAGATGCATCGATGCACGCTTGGAAATCACGCCAAACGAAGTACCCATCTAGTGAGAGCACTTGACTTTGACGTAACTTCCGGAAAATGCACTCTGCCCAGTGTGTGTACTTACAGTATGTTTCAGACACAGCCATAGCCATTGCCCTCAGTGTGCCATATGCTAACGTCTGGAGTTTAAAGCCAGATGATTTCCACTTCCTGTTTCCTGTCCTTCCAGGAAAACTTGCTGCCAACTTATGTCTGAAGTACAAACTAAGCATTTCCCTCACAGCTACTGTACAATTATCTCCTCTGTCTCTCTCTCCCTCTCTCTTTCTCTTGTCACTCTCACTAACCACTTCCCTCCTTCCACATTTCCTAAGTCATATTACCCTAATCCAGAAAAGTGCTGATGTTTATGTTTCCAACACACTGATAGCCTCTTCTGTTCATCATCCACATGACGTATTTTTGGGGCCTCGCTAAGACATTAGTGAAGGCACTCTTCCTTCCACAAATGCTCTTGTGTTCTATCCCTTTCCCTCTCCCCCTGCTTACCTTCTCTATCACATTCTTTCTTCTTTCTGTCTATTTTCTTCTCTGTCTTTCTTTCTCTCTCCCTCCCTCTCTCTCTTTCTCTCTCTCTCTCTCTCTCTCTCTCTCTCTCTCTCTCTCTCACACACACACACACACACATACACACACACACACACACACACAAATGGGTTTGCCCTAGTTTAAGGAAATGAATAAACTTGCCTGTAATTGTTCATGTCTCTCTCTGTGTCTCTCCTAAGCAATGGCTTGAATTCAGAGTCACAGAAATAGATTTTTTAATGTTCCTCTGGTCTGAGCGTAATTCTCCTGGAGGAGGAAGAGGACACAATAGCACTGAATGATTGATAGAGATTCCAGAGAGACTATGATTACCCACTAAAACTAAGGTTGTGATAATTTATGGCATGTCGCTATTGAAATATTTCAAATAGATCAGAATTTTCAGCACATGTCAGAATGTGGGTCAGAAATTGCTCTCCAGCTGTGCTACAAAGCTTTAATAATCTACCCTCAATGCAGGCAAGCAAAGCTATCTTTAAAGGAGACAGAGAACTTTTAACTTGTCTTTATTGAATAACGGTAGTCTACATGCACATACGCAAATAGCTAGATATTCTGAACATGTCTAATTCATAGAAAGTCCTTTTTTAGAAATGTCTGCTAGAAATTGGGCCAATCGGAATAATGGATACAAGTTACTTAAAATCAAAGATCATTAAGGGCAGAGCAAGATACTTAATGAGAAGCCACTTCCTGGAACCCGAATCGCAAGAGGGAGGGGGGCAATATCCCCCTTAAAGAGACCCTATGCAACTTTTTCATAGTCATAAAATCGCTTAGAAATCGTTGTTTTGCTTGACTGACCAGTTTTATCGAAAACAGTCATATTTCCTCCCGCCCCTAGTGTCCCTCTCCGCTACCTTGCAACTTTCTGATAAACGATCGTTTGCTGTTTACATCTGGAAGTCAGAGACGCGAAAGGAATAAGAAGAACCACACTTGCAATTTATATATTTATATATAGCCTATATATGTATAAATATACACGCTAAAGCTGTCGGGGAAACTCTGCAGAGAAATATGCAAGCATAAAACGAGCGAAAACAAAAAACGAAACCGAAACCAGAGATGAAATCGCCAATCCTGCATTATTCCTCTTTAATGCAGAGCTGTTCCATTGAAGTCTATGGACATGACACGCATGACACACCCCCTTTATGCAGAGGAAGTGATCCCCGTTTTGCGCCCATAGACATGAACTATGACGACGTATCTTGCGCCGCCTTAAGGATCTTTGGTAAAATGTATCTCACTGACTCTCAACTCTCATTCCATTCCCTCCATGTGCCGCTTCTCTGAGAAACAGAAAGTCTCACGGCCTCACGATCATGCTCGTGATATAACAAATTGCTCCACCGCTCTACACACATACGTGCCAGGCTCGGCTAGAACAAGGTAGCGGTGGCATTCGTCATGGCAGAGCCAACAAAAAGAATCAGAATGCGAGTAAACAGTTGTCGGATGAACAGGGAAAGAGGACAATGGCAGACAGACTAATTGAGGAGTGTTGTGAAATACATACACTAAAGCTGTAGGGGGAGCTCTGCAGAGAAACCTGTGAGTGAAAAATTTGAAAACAGCAAAGAAATTGCCCAAAGCTGGACAGTTTCTCTTTAAAATCCTCCACCCTAACATAGCTTCCTGAGTCTATTCTCCTGTCTTCCTCAGGTGGCGGTGAGCGTAGTGGGAGGTGTGTGTGTGTGTGTGTGTGTGTGTGTGTGTGTGTGTGTGTGTGTGTGTGTGTGTGTGTGTGTGTGTGTGTGTGTGTGTGTGTGTGTGTGTGTGTGTGTGTGTGTGTGTGTGTGTGTGTGTGTGTGTGTGTGTGTGTGTGTGTGTGTTTCTGTGCTCTCACCACAGTGGCAGCCAACAGCAGGATTACTGATGTGAGTCCTTGCTGCTCCCTGTCTGACTGCCCTTTTGTTCCCCCCATGGAGTGTGTTTCGGGGGCCTTGTCATTCCTTGTTATATGTTATTACCAAATGTGTTGACCGCATTTGAGTGGTCTTCAATGCACATTTGTATGTGCTGTGGCACTCTCTCACTGACTTGCATTGAGGCACAAAGTGGAATCACAAGAGTAGGTTGCAGTATTAGCAAGGCTAGCAGGGGCCTGTACTACGAAGCGGGGTTACTGGCTTAGCTGGGTAACTTCGAGAGTAAGTTGATCACGTGTGGCGTAACTTCCCGGTTAACCCGTACTACGAAAGGTGGATAGGTTTTAACCGAGGTATGCTGCCATGGCAATTTACGCTGCATCTCAAACCTGCTCCGAGCAGGTTATGATCTTGGTTAACCCAAGGTTTTCGGTTAACCACACCCCACAATGTCGATGTAGGCTACTTGGAACAGGGGGTCAAGGCCGTGTTGATTAGCTTCGGCAAGTTAGCAAGCGCCATTTTCAAGTATGGCGCCTCATGGAGCATTTAGAACCAGCTCCGTGCACGAAAATCCGTGTTGGGCACGAGCTCTCATGCGCGTACATGTTGGGGGACAGGTACCTACAGCCAATCATTACTCCGTGCGACACTCCACTGGACTCAGGTGTGCGTTCCCGAGCAACTTTTTCTGCTTGTTGTTACGCGGCAAGCAAGGTATGTGCATTATCGCCACCGTCTGAACTGGAGGATGACTCTCTTTTTACAGAATGTCCAATAGAAATCAATGTAGGTCCATGCGTCATTTCCAGCTTTGGAACTTTGCGCATGGTCAGAGTCGACTGGCGCTGGATCGGAGCTCCAGTGTTCAATATGGCGTTGACGAAAATTGGCCGGATTTACTAGCCTAGCATCGGCCATTCATTTGTATGGAGGGCGGGACTTAGTCACTCTCTCCAGTTATATATAATACCTCCATGACTTGGAAGATACATTATTGGAGCGCAAATTGTAAGCGCCTCTCTTCGCAAGGCGAGGGTTTTTAAAGACCGCCAGAATCTTTCTCCATATAATATTCTCTATGAAAGATAGCCTATACATTCTCAGCCGAGGGAATTCGTTGCATTTGTCAGCTGATTGAGGCAAAGTGGAGGCTATAAGCATTGGCAATATAACATTTTCATAATTAAGACATATTAATGCAAGCTATAACTAGGCCTATAAACCTTCTGAATGTTTTTGAGTTTCATTTTCACCTGCTGCCAGCGGCACTGCCGTTGCATCTAAAATGTTCACAGGATAGGCATGTACACTAAATCAGTCAATGGGGCTAAACATTCAATTATCCTTTATTAATATTTATTCATATACATGGCATGAATTGTGTTGTATCTGTAGGACTCTTATGAACTCAAAATGTATTTATTTCAACACATTTCAGACATTCCGCAAGCAATCCTGCGTAACACATAGGCTATTTAAGGAACATGAAATAAAACTTTACTTTCATATATCCGATCTGCAATAGCCTACGTTGCCAACAGCCTTGTCTTGCTTTGTTTGCTGCCGACGTAGGCTATTTGATGTATAGTAAAGTGGGTTTTAATTCCTCGCACTTTTTATAATCATTGCGCATCGCTTATCCGTAAAATAACGTGATTGCGTCATCATTAAAAGTGATGATTTGCGCTGCAACCCGCCCATTTTATGTGAACTCCGATGAGGTTAACCCCAGTTCAACAAATCAACTTCTTACTCAGCGTCGTAGTACCGATTAACACCAATGAAGATAACCAGGTTTTGTCAACCCCGGTTTAGCAAAGTAACCCTGGGTTACATCTGGGTAGGTTGAGCTCCCTTCGTAGTACAGGCCCCAGGTTAGAAGATAGCTGTTTAACATGCTAACTTTTGTGGACCCTCCACCTCAAACTGGTATATGGTGTCCTCGCACATAATGGCTGCCGTTGCATCACCCAGGTGAATGCTCAATATTGGGGGTGGTTAGTGAGGTTCCTCCTTCGCTGTAAAGTGCTTGGGCTCCTTTACAAAGAGCTATATGAATGCTAGTTGTTGTTGTTGTTATTATTATTGTTGTTGTTGTTGCTGTCATCTGGGCAGCACAGAGCATTGGTGTTTATGACATTACGTTGCCATTTCTAGGTCAGTTTTGAATATTTTGAGCAAAAAAAAAATAACCTCCACATAGCCCCTGGAACAGTTTAATTTTTGTTGACATCCACTGCCAAGCTTAGCCTGACTCTCGCCAGACCCTTGTAGTTCCGCCATGCTCCACCAGAGGCGTTTCGCTGAGCTCCACACAAGGGTCTGGACGCGAGGGCAATCCAAACCCCTGGGCCAGTGATCAAAAAATAAGCAACCAATCAGGGGCCTGTACTACGAAGCGGGGTTACTGGCTTAGCTGGGTAACTTCGAGAGTAAGTTGATCACGTGTGGCGTAACTTCCCGGTTAACCCGTACTACAAAAGGTGGATAGGTTTTAACCTAGGTATGCTGCCATGGCAATTTACGCTGCATCTCAAACCTGCTCCGAGCAGGTTATGATCTTGGTTAACCCGAGGTTTGCGGTTAACCACACCCCACAATGTCGACGTAGGCTACTTGGAAGATACATTATTGGAGCGCAAATTGTAAGCGCCTCTCTTCGCAAGGCGAGAGTTTTTTTAAGACCGCCAGAATCTTTCTCCATATAATATTCTCTATGAAAGATAGCCTATACATTCTCAGCCGAGGGCATTCGTTGCATTTGTCAGCTGATCGAGGCAAAGTGGAGGCTATATATAAGCATTGGCAATATAACACATTTTCATAATTAAGAAATATTAATGCAAGCTAGGCCTATAACTAGGCCTATAAACCTTCTGAATGTTCTTGAGTTTCATTTTCACCTGCTGCCAGCGGCACTGCCGTTGCATCTAAAATGTTCACAGGATAGGCATACACTAAATCAGTCAATGGGGCTAAACATTCAATTATCCTTTATTAATATTTATTAATATACATGGCATGAATTGTGTTGCATCTGTAGGACTCTTATGAACTCAACATGTATTTATTTCAACACATTTCAGACATTCCGCAAGCTATTAATCCTCCGTAACACATAGGCTATTTAAGGAACATGAAATAAAACTTTACTTTCATATATCCGATCTGCAATAGCCTACGTTGCCAACAGCCTTGTCTTGCTTTGTTTGCTGCCGACGTACTTGATGTATCGTAAAGTGGGTAATTCCTCGCAACTTTTTTATAATCATTGCTCATTCCTTATGCGTAAAATAGCGTGATCGCGTCATCATTAAAAGTGGTGATATGCGCTGCAACCCGCCCATTTTATGTGAACGCGCACCAACTCCGATGAGGTTAACCCCAGTTCAACAAATCAACTTCTTACTCAGCGTCGTAGTACCGATTAGCACCAATGAAGATAACCAGGTTTTGTCAACCCCGGTTTAGCAAAGTAACCCTGGGTTACATCTGGGTAGGTTGAGCTCTCTTCGTAGTACAGGCCCCAGGAGCGCCGAAGCGAGTGTTTGATTCAAATAACAATGGCGGCACGCAGCGAGGAGTCTTGTGCTGACATTGATTCTGCTATTTCAACCGTTTTGTCGAATCTATCGAGTATTCATTCTTTAAAAGATTAACAGAGAATAGTTTTGAAGACATTTATTGGTGGCAAGGATGTTTTTACTCTTCTTCCGACCGGGTTTGGCAAGAGCTTGAAGAAGCCTAGCACGTCATTCAAGATAACAGGCAAGTGGTTTATCAAATCACATGCGAGGATGTTTTACAAGGGCCCGCCTTCAGAAATACATCTCCTATCGAGAAGTCCCAGATCCTTGTGTGAAGCAGACAGCGAACTACAGGATCTGGCGAAAGTCAGGTTATGCCAAGCTATAGGTGAAGGGGCAAAAAGGGGTCCCCCAAACCTTTTCCTGAGTGGACCTAAATCCAATCTCAGACTAAATCACTCCGGTCAGATTCATCATGGATGGACGCCAAACAGCCTGAACGGAGACAAATGAATGTACAGTATGTGATGTGATGTAAATGGGAAAGCATGTGGAGCACTCCACCACCACTTGCAAGTGATTTACAGTTACCGCAGAGCCACAAATCCAGCGAATGAAGCACACAACTGGGTGTGCCGTGACATCTGCTGAATTAGGTTTTCTCCAATTACGTCAATCATTTGTGACCTCCAGTGTAACCCTTACTCCTCCTCTCCTTAACCTGGTTTCTGTGTTGCCTATGCACGCCCATTGGATTAGAGTGAGATCAGCTTGTAGTAGGTTATCCCATCCATCCAAAGAAGGCAGTTTAGCCTGAGACAATGCAGATAAAGTGCCTTAACTGATCAAGGACACAACACATCAAGTGAATTCAACTTGGATTTGAAGAGCCATATCCAGAAATGTTTACAAGGAATTTTTGGAAGTGTAAGTCGAGTCTCAAGTCTTTGAACTCGAGCCCATGTCAAGTGTTAAATCCTTGAGGTGCAAGTTCAACCTTTTCAAGTCTCAAGTCTTTTGTCACGAGTTCGAGTCAAGTCTCAAGTCTCTGGTCATCTGATCTGTCTCTCACACTGCAGGCTATCGTTAACTCTACATAGCCTACAGCACAGTATCAAAATCAGATTTGGGATAACTTTATGGAGTGTACTGCAATGCAATCTGAAGAAACTCAATTGAATCTGACCTAAGAGCACTGTTTCCAATAAACTGTGAAATGTCGAGATAGCTGAGACGCACCTTAATTGTTCCCACCGCCGTGTCCTGCTCTAGGCGAAAATGTGAAAATCGAAGTGCAAGCGACACTGTGCTGGTCCAATATTCATACCTGAATGTCAGTCTGAAAAGTTTCTCCTCCTGTATATAGCAGGCCTGAGTAGATGGAGCTCCTGCGTTGTGCAGAGTCTCGCAGACAGTCTCATCGATCTGCTCAGTGATGGATGGACTCCACAGGGGCCATACCTACAGCCAGAGGGCAACCGGGGTCAACAACTACAAACTCAATCAGTTTAGTCCAAATAGCAATGAAAAAAAAAGACCCAGTCCATCTTTGATCAAGATAGACAGAATACTGTGACCCTTCCCATGTCCCGTTTTAACAATATGAGATGCTACCATCAGGTAGACGATATAGGGGTTCATCATTGCAGACTAAATAGATTTAAAAATCACTTCTGCTATCTGATCTGCTAGAGAGTACCACTGCGGGCAATGAGTCATCTCACCAGCATGCACCTGTGTAAAGCCAGGTGAATCAGCCTTTAGCCACACTCCCTTCACCGCCTTTCCCCACCAGACCACTGCATCTGCTGAGATCTGCCGTCTGGGAGGAAGGCTCCTCAGTGAACCCCCCCTTGCATAGTGCATCCCTGTCTCTCCAGGGGAGGAGGGCTCGGACGCAGGATCGTGTGGCAGTCTCACTCGCGTGTCCTTTTTTGGACAGAGGTGAAAGGCCCTTTGACTGAAGTGGGGCTGACACCAGCACGCATTTGTGCATCGTCAGCAAAGTTTTAAGTGGGGCAAAGTTTTAAAGAGGAACTATGCAGGATTGGCGATTTCACCTCTGGTTTCGGTTTCGTTTTTCGTTTTCGCTCGTTTTATGCTTGCATTTTCTCTGCAGAGCTTTCCCGACAGCTTTAGCGTGTATATTTATACATGTATAGGCTATATTTAAATATATAAATTGCAAGCGTGGTTCTTCGTCTCAGACTTCCAGATGTAAACAAGGAGCGATCGTCTCCTGCAGAAAGTTGCATAGGGTCTCTCTAAGTTAACAGTGAAGCCTGCTGAGGAATAACTGAAGCATTCTTGATGTTCTGACTTTTTGGGCTTTTTATGCCTTTAATTGGACAGGACAGTAGAGAGAATGACAGGAAGCGAGTGGGAGAGAGAACCAGGGTGGATGATAATATTTATATTGCCTGAAATCTAATTTAACATTTTCTAACAGGTTTGTCTTTGTTCACCCATGCAGGCTCAGACATTTTAAATTAAATTCTGAAATTAAAAAAACATGATTTATGAATCCATTTCTAACCCAACTCATATGCAGAGAGAAGAGGATTCTCCCATTCAGCCATGCCAAGCCAGCTGTGGGCCTTCAGATCCTCCTGCGCTCTGCTACTGGCCATGGGGTGACTCATTGTGTGTGTGTGTGTGTGTGTGTGTGTGTGTGTGTGTGTGTGAGAGAGAGAGAGAGAGAGAGAGAGAGAGAGAAAGAGAGAGTGTGTGTGTGTGTGAGAGAGAGAGAGAGAGAGAGAGAGAGAGAGAGAGAGAGAGAGAATGTGTGAGGGCCTCCGTATCTCCTTCTGCTCTCGCTTTTGGGCGTGGCATGACTCATCGTGTGTGCGTGTGTGTGTCTGTCTGTGTGTGTGTGTGTGTGTGTGTGTGTGTGCTCCTGACTCACTGCCCACACAAGCATACAGTCACACCACCCCATCACCTAGTGCAGGTGTGCCCCTAATCTGTCTTGTGTCTGTCTCTAAGCTCTTACTGAAGGCCAAACCAGTTCAGCGAGCTCTTCATTGTCCCTCTTGAGGGGTCTGCTGTTGGCCTTTTCATGCTTGTTCAAGAGCTTCAAGAGACACACAGACTATGTTATACAAACACTCTGGGAGGCTGTGGCACACTCAGAGAGCAGTTTCTTATTTAAGACTCAATTATTATTATTATTATTATTATTATTATTATTATTATTATTTATTCATTTATTTAATTGTTTCATTCATTCATTTCATTTGTCTCTTTGTGTGTATTGTGTTATTGTGTGTTTATCTAAGGACCCCCTCGAAAATGAGATGTATCATCTCAAGTGGTTTATCCTAACAAATAAACGTATTAATATAAATGTATTGTATACATTTGTATACATTGATGGGTATATTATTTATAGGCTACCATTCAACACAATTCTGGTTTATACAATACAAGTCAATACAATCCCAGTAAATAAGGTTAAAAAGAACTGGTCTGACTTTTTTGATCGTATCATTAATTCAAATTAATTCAATTTAAAGATGAAAGGTCACCATATATAGATCATGCTATACTATACTGTATATACAGTAAAGATCATGATCTTGATGCAGGAATTGATATTTCAGTTAGCCTACTTCAAAAGCATGATACTACATGTCTTTACATCTAGCGGACGTGTCACGTTACCACACAACTCGCACGACCGACGCTGTAAACAAACACAGAGTGTGTAATGGCAGCCATGTGACGCATGTGTAAGTGCGTGTCATTAGCAGCAAGAATAACGGTGCCCTTACTGACCGAATAAGGGCGAGTGAGACTCCGCAGCAATCTGACTGAACTTGTTGAAATAGAGAAGGCAATCATCAAGGAGCTGTATGGAATTCTATAGGAGGTAACACTTTATTTGAAGGGGTCTACTTAAGGGTGTCATGTAACCGTCATAAGAATGACATGACACATATCATGCACATTAATGACTTACTATTGATGTTTATGACTGTTGTCATAATGTGTCATTCGGTTTTTTGAATGATTTTGACAGGTATTTTTGATGTTGGCAGGTTTATGACAACAGTCATAAACATCAATAATGTGTCATAAATGTGCATGACGTGTGTCATGTCATTCTTATGACAGTTACATGACACCCTTATGTAGACCCCTTCAAATAAAGTGTTACCCTATAGGATTTGAGTTGTCATGAACGCAGCCACATGGCTCTCTTCCATGGTACTTAACACAAAGGAGTCGGCGCAGCGCTTGTTGATTTGCATGCCGGTTTCAGCTAATATCTGGACAACCAAGAGATTAAGCGTCTTTTTTCAGGCGGTTGTTTTTTTTCACTTTCTGTTGAAAGCTTTTTTGGATTCATTAAAAAAAGAAAGCTCCTTTAAATGTGTTGGAAATAAGGTACACAAACATGTGAAATATGATACCATACCTTAATTGCACACATGTTGTTTTATTCCAACAGCATATGGTATGAGAGAATCTGTTTTGTTGTCGCTATTGTGTTTTGTTGATTATAATGCATGTGTGTGACTTACGGTACGTGACTAGAGTTCCTAAAATGTGAACCTCTTCTGTGAACCTCAACATAATTGCTAGAGACAATGCACTCACAAATGTCGCTGCATCTTGAACTGGGAGTGTGCCATTTCGAGAGAGCCCCTCGACAAGCATACATATCAACGTATGGTAACCATGGCAAGCAACACACAGCACAGCGACATATTAAGCTCACAGCAATGCACGTCATTAAGCTCACAGCAGTGCAGACTCAATCAAATATATCCATTCAGGCCTGTACAGACCTTTTAAATTACATGAATGTATGTGCGCTCCTGAAGCATTTCTAGCAGCACAGAAAACAATATTGAGCTGATGGTAACTTCCAACAAAAATGAAAAAAAAAGGTTTAAAGCTGACATGTTGTAGAACACTACGCTGAATTTCGATACATTTTCATTACAACTTAACAGCAAGTCCTTTAGGAACAGAAGGAAAGGGTCTGTATAAATATATCTGTTCTGGTGGCTTCCCCTGCTCTTCTGTCCCTTCCCTGGTCTGTAGCGGTATTTGAGGCATGTAAAGGGGTCCAGTTGAGCTGGGCCCTGCTCCAGATATATTTGTGTGAAAGAGGTTTCCTCTGGGAGATCCAGCCTTTTGATTCAACAAAGCACCGTATGGCACTGTTTGCAGTAGCTCCAAATAGAGACATAAAAAGTGATAAAACTGAGTTATAGTTAAACAACAGGACCTCACAGCCATGTATCAGGTCAAAGTCACTTGCTGTATGTACAGGACATACTCTATAGTGTTGAAACCGTGCTTCTCTCAGGTCCACGGGGAGATGAAACATAAAAAAGAGCACAGTAATACAGCGACAATGTCAGAGATGAAGATTACAGTATATAACTAGAAAAGCACGAGTACAGACCTCCACCAAAACATAACTCACCGCCTCCTGGATCCAGACGGTGATCCAAATCATGCCCAAAATGTAATAGTTTCTTCCTTGGTTTCTTTCATGGAAATTCATCTA
Source organism: Sardina pilchardus (assembly GCF_963854185.1). Taxonomy (NCBI): domain Eukaryota; kingdom Metazoa; phylum Chordata; class Actinopteri; order Clupeiformes; family Clupeidae; genus Sardina; species Sardina pilchardus. The sequence continues at coordinate 27,980,097 of NC_085006.1, forward strand.
TAACTCTTTGCGTTATCTGGCTAAAAAACAGATAAACAGACAGACAGACAAACAGACATACAATACGACCCTTATGAAAACATAACCTTCTTGGCGGAGGTAAAAAGTGCAAATCAGGGCATCAAGACTCATGATGGGTTTAAAGAAATAAATCTAGTGCAAATGGTGTGAAGATATAGTGCAGAGGACAGCAGATATACTCAGTTTGCAAAATGGTTGTTGCTATTTGTATGAATGAGTACAGCGTGTGTGTGTGTGTGTGTGTGTGTGTGTGTGTGTGTGTGAGTGTGAGTGTGAGTGTGAGTGTGAGTGTGAGTGTGAGTGTGTGTGTGTGTGTGTGTGTGTGTGTGTGTGTGTGTGTGTGTGTGTGTGTGTGTGTGTAGGGTGGCACATATAACACATTTTACAAACAACCAACAGTAGATCAAAGTACTTTGCATAGTAGGCTACACATGGTACAAAGTACAAAGAAATTACCAAAACAGGACAGCTGAAAAACTCCAGTATAAACACCAAAACAACTAGATTGCCAAAGAAAACAGTGTAGTTCGGATCAGCCTGGCCACAGACTGTCCACACAGCCACCTGCAGCCATTGTCATTAGCAGAGTTACTTCCTAGAAAGCTCCGAAGGAGCCTAGAACAATGGTCAGCGGCAGTTGGCGTGGCGACGGAGGATGTCCATCAACAACATTCCAGTCCCCAGTTCTGAGGTCCCAGGTGGCCACAACAAAGGGGGGGGTTTGGAAATGGACTGTGCTCTTGGAGGTTAATGGGCAGTTAGAAAGACTTCCTGCTGCACCCCAGCAGACGAGCCTGGACTTTCATGTCTGTTTATATGAGGATGGGAACAGTGTGTGTGTGTGTGTGTGTGCGCGCGCGTGTGTGTGCGTGTGTGTGTGTGTGTGTGTGTTTGTGTGCGCATATGAACTATGAGAGTGTTCATTTTTTCATATATGTGTATAAATGTGTGTGTGTGTGCGTGTGCGTGTGTGTGTTTGGTGGTTATGAGTTCATGAATCTCTGAGTGTGCACCTGTGAATATTTACATTGACATTAACATGATAATTTAGCAGACTTAGAGCAGCCTTTATGAGGCATCAAACACCACCTCAACAAACACTCCTCCCAAAAGACGAGAGTGCAGAGGTTTAAGCTAGTCAAGTGTATCGAAGGAGATGGTGGCAGAAAGAGGTGCACTTATGGTGAGTGCATTTTAGTTCTGCTGCACTGTCATGTATTGAAGTGTAGGCACTTCATGGCAGGAGATAGAGGCAGAAGGAGGTAAGAAAGGTATATGGTAAGCTGCATCATTGTGTATTGAAGTGTATTGAAGGAGATGGTTATGGTTATCGCTATTTTGGCAGACGCCTTTGTCCAAAGCGAAATACAAACAATTCATTTAACTGTGAACAATTTCAAAATGAGATGAAGACACATTAAGTGGTTGCCCAGCACAGGTACGGTAGGATTCAAACCAGGAGTGTGCTTTGCCTGCACTGCCCATGTTTGAGAGTGTGGATAGGACGCGGTGGTTGACCGTGTTCAAAAGCAGCTGATCATTTAAAGCGAGATGACCACCTACAGTAGGACAGAGCTGCCACTCTGGCTGATTTGAAGGTTTCTAGACGACAGAACCGTTGCGGTGGAGTAGCCACTTTTATTGCTGGACTGATTGGGTTCGAAGAGGTCATTCCAGGGGACTTATTCTGTTACCCCAAGGCAAGTGAATTATTGATGTCCTAGAAGCCAGTGAAGCTCTAATCACACGTGTGATTGCTGGAGTGATGGTAGGAGATAGGAGGAGGTGCTTTGGAACCGGGTCCAGTCCGGGGCATGCAGTAGGACCTAGGACGGCTACACGTTAGGAGGTTAGGCACCCCACTCTCAGTGAGAGGGCTGAGAGGAGGAAATGATGACGCCATAAACAGGGGGAAGACAGGTTGTGTTTGTGCAGATCAGAGAACTGACTACTGATAGTCATTTTGTCAGTGAAGAAGGAAGTGAAGATGTCAGCGATAAGATTGGTAACTGGGGGAGGAACTGGAGAGTTGAGCAGTTTCGAAAGTTGAAAATATTTTCCGGTTACAGTACTGTAGGTTGTGGAGGTGGCGACAGAAAGACCTCATGAGTGGAGGAACAGAGGCTTGTGCCGAGAGACACACGTTGAACTGAATGAAATAATGATCAGAGAGGAGCAGAGTGACCTCTAGGGTACCTGTGGCATAGTTTCCAGCAAGAACGGGATCAAGTTCTTTCCCCCATTCCCCGCTTTGAGAGTGTGAATATGGATATGGATATGGATGTCTATGTGTAAGCTATACTGTACGTGTGGCTTTGGCTTTGAATTATGTGAACATGGATGTCTATGTGTAAGCTATAATGTATGTGTGGCTTTGAATTATGTGAATATGGATGTCTATGTGTAAGTTATAATGTATGTGTGGCTTTGAATTATGTGAATATGGATGTCTAATCTATGTGTAAGCTATACTGTACATGTGGCTTTGGCTTTGAATTATGTGAATATAGATGTCTTGTCTATGTGTACTATACTGTATGTGTGGCATTGGCTTTGAGAGTGTGAATATGGATGTCTACAGTGTATTGTGCTGTATGTGTGGGTGGGTTGTGTGTGTATGTACTGTGTGTGCTGAAAACAGCACATGGATGTTGTTTCTAAGTTGGGTTATGAATGTGCAGGTATGAGCCCTAACTTCAGTTCATCATTCCAGTCGGCATACGTGCAGAGAGATATTAAAAATGGCTATCAGAGTCCGCTTAGACAGCAGATAACTTTACTCATGACTGATTACCACACTAGAGTATTTAATGAAAATATTTTAGGTTAATTATACACATTATGCAATCTATCCATCACTTAGAATTAACCATTGAAACATGCATTTCACAAGTGTCTTGAATGGGTGGGTACTCTCCTCACTGGATGTGGTACAATCCACTGTTTTATAATCATTTCATCAATCAGACTCAACCTCACAATTAAATGTTCACAAGGTGGCTACTAATTGGAGGTACTGTAGGTCCAAAGGATATTATCCAGGGGAGACTCTCAAATGAACAATAACAAAACCTATGACTATGATTTCAGTCAATGAACTTCAATTCCACATCAGTCTACCTTTGCTGTCAGGTTTATTTTTAATGGAAAAAGAAATGTCCTTCCTGATCCCTTGTGCTGACTCCTGTGTCTGAATGTGATTGAAAAGAGCTTTAGATATTGTGATATAGTGTCACAGTGACAAGGGAAATAAACAAAATATTGTTTGTTGAGGTACAAAATAAACGCGCCTGTGTGAGACCTGGGGAGATAGTCAGCAGGCACACCATCTGCTTCACTGAGCCCACGGTGTCTGTCATGCATGTTGGCATCGCGTGACACTGCGTGTCAGGTAGTTAATTCGCTGAGTAAACAACCAGTCTGGCTTCGGGTCAGCGGCAACAAAAGAGAGCAAACAGCCAATAATAAGTTATTCGTCTGGAATATACAGTATACATTGACATACATGTCATGCACCTTAAGCCTCCGTGTAATAGCAAATGCTGTAGCTCGAAAATACATAGGAGAAAGAAAGGGGGAAACAAAATGAATAAATGCAGGTAAGGATACAGTATGTTGTGGACCACCGGCTGAGTAATGGCGCATAAACAAAAGGAATGTAAGGGTTAAAGAAGAGGTCACTGAGCTTTAGGCATGTCTGCTCTGCTCAGTCAGCGGAGAGTAAACACAGCACCATGACAAAGGTGACTGGCGGGCCCTTACATAAAATACTTATCTAACACACTCTTTCAGGTAAATAACAGTCTGACTTTGTCTGACCACTTCCATTCTAGGCATTCACAGTATGAAGTCATTTGTTTGGTGTCCTTGCTCAAGGTGAGCTACCACTGAGTCTATGGATTTTAAGTGGTAGGACAAAGTTGTTTGGGCATGTTTTAACAGTTCTGATACTTACTGTTAAATGGTAAAAATCCACTGTATTTATTCTCTCTGACAGATGGAGGGTCATTTCCATGTATTCATTAAGCCCACGCGAGACACAGATTGTCATCAGCATGTGTGTTCCATTGCTAACAAACTCAAGCTGTTAGCATCCTACTTCAGTTGATCCACAGTGTCTTCTTTTAAACACAGTTTTACACCTATGTCAGTGGCACAGTTCATAGCTGGAAAGAGGGATGCCCTGTCAAAAAAACATAGAATTTGTTGGAGGTATTCCATAGTGAGAGAGTATTGTTGACTTGCCAGCCATTAACCGTACGGAGTTCCATTGGAGGCCTAAGATTACATCACCGTGAGGAAAGGAAACCTAAAGCCTCCCTTCGCCTCCACCTCCACAACTGGCGGCATCAGCGTAATGCTAAGAGCCTATGAGGATTTGTAAAGACAGATTGGTAAAGTGTCTTTGAATTGATGGGGACGATTTTGCAAAATATAATACATCAATTAGGGGCTTATCATAATATATTTACTGAGTACTGTTGATAAGTGTTCAGCACACTTGTAGTTACATACAGTGTGAGAGATCTTGAAAGAGGTGAAGAGGGAGTTCATTAAATACAGCCTACTTATAGGCTAGAAAAAAGTATTGCTACAAAATAGTCTATAGCCTTCCAAGTTATTTTTCTAATGGCCTTATAGAGCCATTATATGGCCTTGTAGCCTAATAGAGATCACTTCCCTGCCCCCTCAATTAATGCTGCAACAACCCATATGTGCATTTCACAGTTTTGGAAGATACTGGTGTTGACCTGGGTGCAGGGCAAGTGCGTGCTCTCACTCTTCTGGAATAGCAATCAATTAGAGTCATAAGGTAGCCTAGGGAACATCATTTTATCAGATAGAGATGGTCACCTTCTTCATTCTTAAGTGGAGAAAACAGATTACAGTAAGTGTGAATACAACGTCATTCCGTGCCTTTCAGAGTTTCTGAGACTGACATTGACAGTGCTGTCGTTGATATCACCAAAACGAATTTCTGACAAAAAGCGATGTTACTTCATCTGCATCTGTTATTTGTCAGTCCATCCATCATATATGAGCGTCCGTGAGTGTGTCTTTAAGAGAAAAGCCCATTCGCGGCGATCCAGGTGACCCGCAGTTGAACACGCGTATTTGTGCGAATGTGCATGCGTGAGGCGCAGTTGGTGATGGAGTACCATTGACTGCCTATCCGCCTGGAAACTTCAGTTGCACCCGGCCGTCCAATTCACCAGGATTCCGCGCAAGGCTTTCACTACACCTGCAAAGCCCTCTTGTCACTGAATTACAAAGTTGCCATAGAAGGTCTGGAGGAGTAAATAACGCATAGACTCACAGGACTAGTCACATGAAGCATTTGGATAGAAAACTGGTCTCCGCTCAGTACTCTTCACAGGCTACTCTTCAACTGGTAAGATATGGTTGACTTTCTATATTACTTATATCACATGGCTCTGTGAATTTTAACTTCAGAAAATTTGCGGACAAAATCACCCGAAGAATAATCAGCAATATTAGCGTCTAGGACATCGTAGAATAACATCCCAATGTCATTTGTAAACGGCTGAAAAACACAACGTTGTTGGCTCATGCATTGCTATCTTCTGGTGTTACTCTCTAAGGAGCCTCGTTAGGTAATTTAGGTGCAGATATCGTCTTGCCATGAAGTTTAGAACGTTTGTTAAAACGTTCTGTTTCGAAAACGTGGTTATGAATTGATACCATTTCTACCTGAGAAATAGCCTATGTAACACTGTGATATTTGCCTATAGTAGGCTACTTAGACAACCAAAGTGTTTAAAACTTTATACGGGTGGTTGTAGCCTATTATGAAACGTATCAGTCTTCTTGACGATATTGGCATGAATTTGTGATCAAGCCATTTGTGAAATATATAGCCTTCATGTGAACCATGTTGGACACTGTTTACACATTTGTAGACTAGGCTACTTTAGTTTAATAGCCTACTGATAAGATTTGCGAAACAGAATCACGGAGATCCTATTTGGATTTTTTTTCCTTTTTTCTGATAGCGTCTTAAGTGGAACACAATTAGATGTTGAGGTAAACCAATGTAGTGCATCGTTACAAAACACACACTTTTGTCATTGGCTATACGAGTTTTTCGAATGTGAGACTAGAAGCAAATCAGAGTAAAATAGGCTATTATGAGATTGATATCTTGTTACATTTTATGCAGGACTACACAGATTTTTTTGTTTACATTAGTGTAAGACACATTTGTGTAGGCCTAGGCTATGTAAAGATGACTGATTAGGCTACTGGTTATCCTCATTGGTTCGAGATACTGTTATTTTACGAGGCAGTATTAACAAGTGATATTCGCAACCTTTTGTGACAGTATTATCTGATATTGGTTGAACCAAGTGCGCTGAAGAGGACTGAAAAAAAGAGTCAACGCACCGATGGCGGTTAAGGTGTCAGCTCTCTGCCTACACCAACTAACTGCTTGCGTCCTCCGCACTTCACTGCGTTTATTACAGAAATAGTGTAACATGACCTGCTACCACTAACAGGGCTGTCACCACACTCGCTCCTCTGTTTACGTCTTTATCCTGGCTGAGATAATTGATCGGAATCTACTCAACTGCGACTCTCGGAACTTGCAGGCGATGGTTTAACCGGGGGAGGAACTCATGATTTTGTATACTGTAAAAGTCAGTCTTAGCGCCATATGAGCGTGTAAATGAAGTGAACTTGCAGCATGAGATGGCGTAGACACATAGGCTATCCCATGTAAACTATCTAGAAAGAGAGGTTTCGGGAGACAATACCAAGGTGGCAATATAAATGTTATAAATGAGTTTTCAGTGGCGTGTGCTGTATAAGCACGCAAGGCATAAAGCAGTGGGAACTAGACTTTATTCAAGGGGTGGCCAGAGGGTGGGCAATGGGCATGGCTTTTTAAGGCGGTCCTATGATAAAAAAGGAAATCATTTTGTTAATCTTGCCTGGTACTTGCATGTCTTCTTGACCAATTTCACTTACAGTAAGATGCAACCCCTCTCGCACGCACGCACGCACGCGCGCGCGTACACACACACATGCTACTGTGATCACTGTTGTATTAACAATATGTTTCGCCAAATTGAAATATTTTCAGCAAGTAGGCTAAAGCTCAATAATACAGGAGATTAGAGAGTGAAATACTTTGGGGAGTTATACAGTATGTGTTTTTTGTCTATACAAACCCAGATCTCTTTTTTTTATTATTATTATTTTTTACCATTTTCAGCCAGCAATTTGACATGACAGGTAGGTTTGAAACATTACCAGGAGTCTATACAGTAAATGCCAATTTATCATTTATCATATCATTTATTATAGATAGTGCAGTTTCATCATGACCATAGGCACCAAGTCACCAATTCTTAGGTTTAAACAGAACATTGTGCAAAGTTAACTTTAGACTATTCATGACCATAGGTACAGTACCACCAAGTGATCAATGTAGGTATAAGTAGAATGTCGTGCAAAGTGCAACCTCTGGCCAGGTGATGGTAGACTGGGCTCTTCGTAAAACTGTTACTACATCTATCTGGCAATCTTTCATGAAACAAAGGAACAGTTACGAGAAACACAACGATTTATTCATAGATTCATCTAGGGCTTTTCGATTTTGCCCCAAAATAAAATCCGATCTTCGATTACGATTATTTTGTGAAATGATTTCAAATATGAAGATATTATTTCAAATATGCTGATTTTTATTGAACATTTTGCAAATCATTTTGCCATTGGGATTTAAGTGCAAATCTCGATCTTATTAGACAATATTGATTATGAATCATTCATTTTAAGTGATTAATATTAAGAAAAAATATTGAACTTTTGCCACAAAATTCAACACTTGCATTGTACCGTAATTACCTAGTTAAAGTGAAAAATCGATTTTACGATTTCACATTTTAACAAACACATAATTGTGACTACGATTTAAAATCGATTCATTGCATAGCCCTAGATTCATCATTCTTCCGCCAAGAAATATATTTCCTCAACCTGAATGATTGCCAAGCAACGTCAAGAGTCAGCTCTAACTTGTGTAAAGTTGTGGTAGTGCAGTACTATGTATTCTTTATAGATCAGTGGGTTTTACACCGGTATCGAACGTGATTCAGCCAATCATGATCACTATCAATTGTAGAATTAGACTTTCACAATAACAAACAAGGTGGTGGACAGTGACATTGAGATAATCTGTGTGCATTCTTTACCGGCCACCTCTCTATCTCTACCCCTGGCATGAAGACGGAATATTGCAGAGAGAGTTAAAGTGGAAGGATCTTAATTACATGCTAGTCCTTCAGGAGACTAAAAAATAATCCTCCCCTCGTCAGTTCAGACCACAGGGTGAAGAAAATGGGCAAAACAAGAAAACAACATTAACTTGGTGCTGAAACCCCAAGCCTCCTCGACTGTCGTTATTATGTATTGTCACTCACAAGGCTGTTAATCAGTGGAACAGGAGCCTCAGAGATTGCCTGGTAGCGAAGCTCCTGGTGTGACACTCTCCCTCTCCCTTAGACCTGACCTGAACTGAAACAGTGTCTGCATGATGATCACAATGCTAATCTGGGTTCATCTTCTGAAGGACTTCAACAACTCTTACCGAGACCATCTTCCCTGCTGCTGCTGCCGTCCGTCAGCTTCGAGGCTGCCACTTAAGTGTCTCGAACCTCCCAGGGGACAGAGGATCAAGAAGAAAGGCTTATTTTAAGGGCACTCACTGATGTAGGGGAGACAACTTGTAGTCACTCTCTTTGATGGCTTTGTTTAATGTGCAAAGTGGGTTAAGGCCCTAGCGGTTCAGTTTGGGACTGAGGTGTCCCTACTGGTGACCTACACAGCATGTCATGTCAGAAGTGACATTTAGGGCAGGGTATGTGTACCCAAGCACGTGGCTTTTATTTATTAAAGGTATACTATGCAACGTTTTTCAGTTAATCAATTCGTTCCATACTGTTATATATGATTAAATGAGTCATTACCGGTCGAACGGTGTTTTTTTTGGCCGCTCTAGTGGTCTGTAGCGGTAAAACCACACTTGCAACTTCAGGAGACACCGGGCACGCACCCATGCTCTACTCCAGGAAGTGTCATGTAAAGTCTCATGAAAAGGCACGGCAGACTGACCGATTGAGGACTTTTGTCAAATATACACGCTAAAGCTGTAGGGGAAGCTCTGCAGAGAAATATGCAAGCATAAAACGAGCGAAAATGAAAATGTGAAAGCGAAACCGGCGATGAAATCGCCAATCCTGCATAGTATACCTTTAATTCCTTTGTTACTGTTATTAATGCACTCATGATTGTGCTTCCAAGAACAGAAGTCTGTGTGTTTCCTTCCACTGAGATGGTGTGACCAAGTCTGAGCACAGGGATCGATTATACAGAGCTACTTGTCATCTGCTATCTAGTATTTATTTGGTCTGTTGTGTTATGCCCGTCTTAATCTAAAACAACGCATTAAAAGAAGACTTATAAAGTGTTAAATATGAAAATAACATGGGCCTTCTTCAGCTTGTTTCATCTGAAGACAAGCGTGTTCTGCATGAGCAACATTGTGCTGACTGGTTGGATGCGGTTACCCAAGCGGTTAAACCACATGTTTGTTATTGGTCTGACTTTACCCAGAATTTATGGTTCCACAGTCCTACTGAGGATAGTCAAGGACTAAATTGATTGGTGAATTATTGATTGTTATTGATATTTGAGCTCATCAACCAGTCAAATCACGCAGCTCCATTGTATTCTCCTGAAACAATGTATTGATTTGCTGGAGTTGTTTATTAAGCCCACCACACACACAGCAGGCGATGCGGCAGTCAAATGCAATGGTGCAATTCCGTTAATCGCTTTACTACACACACACTACTGGTGACACGATCACCCTCCCATCGATTCAGTGGAGATTCACTGACAAGACAGCTGTTTTCTATTATGACTTATCAAAATCGCCCTGAAAAAAACAGACAAGAGTCCACTTGGCGTATGCCAGCCATAATTCACCGTCACGCCATCACTCTGTCCAGGCCATTGTGGCTGTGAACCATTGTGTTTATGAATGAATGAAGTATGAATTAAGTGTATAGTTCCAGTGTACTGAGTCTGGAGTGGACTGTGTACATTGCAACAGCTAGAGGCTCATCTACTGTAAGGGCCGGATCTGGCCCAAGACGGGGGGCTTAACCTGTTGAGGAGTGAATTATTTTCCTAGTTCCTTCTAGAATTCAACCCAAACCATCTATAATTTCAGTGTTCTGTATACAGTCTGTGGGGAAAATCTCTGAGGGTAATTGTTGCATCATAATGCAGAACTCTCAGTTTGCCGAACATTCTAATCACATATTTGTGACCGTACCCCTCAACGCCTCGGTGTTCTGTTTCCAAAATGACATTGGAGACATTACTGTAGCTGACAGTGCTAGAAACGTCTACAATACTGCTAAGCCACAACACATGTCAAATTAATTACAAGGATATTTAAACAAGTCATACAATTGTAAGAGGCTGTATCCTTAATTCATTTGTAAAGCTTTAGACAGATATGTACTGTAGATGGCTTTTCTTTACAAATATAAGCAAAGTCGCTTCTGTTGCTAGGCTAAAAGTGACTGAACAAATACCACCTGTCTGCGCCATAGCCCTGTTCCAGCCCCAAGCATGGACACAGAAGACTTTGGAGGCTTTCCCCCAGACACCAGGGTTTTACCTCATCATGGAAAAAGGACCACTAGTTGGCTGTGTGGAACAAGTCTAGGCTGGGTAAACGGGTGGGTAAACAAATTTGGATTTCGCTCGGCAGCTCAGGCTGGAAACCTGCACATCCATCTCCTCTGTTCCCTGCCAGAACCTTTGGCTCCAATCAGACACCTGCTTATCCAAAAGACGCACCGTATCGTTGGTCTGATTGGTTGAAGGATTATCAAAGCGGAGTCATGATTTGAACGATGCCAATAGAGCTCAACAGTCCCGCCCCTCCTCCGAGAGAGCACGCCTCTCGTGCAGTAAGGCGCAGACTCCCCATACTCAGGTTCGATCTTAAAAGATTGAGCTGAGTATGGTGATAGCCAGACTAGAACAAGTCTACTAAATTCAGCAAAAAATGTATCGGTTTCGAATTACCTGTAACTGGGAACCTGTTATGTTGACGAATGTTGTCTGATCAAAATCTTTCCCATCTTACACCACTCCCTCACTTTGGAAGAGGCCTGGACATTTTCATTACAATGAGTATTTAATGTGCCTGGACATTGTTTAGTTGTAAGAATCCCAGTAGTGTCTACCGACCTGAGCTTGACCCGGTTTCACCCCCATGCAAACCCGTTTATCTTGTTCACCTTTGTGAATGTTCATGTACGCATTCTCTGCTGACATAGGTGAAGCCCATACCCGCTGAAATGAGGTGGTATAAATTGTTTTGGCACATTTTGGGCACAGAGAATTTGTGGGAAAAGAGATGAAATCACATCCTGTTTCATGAGCAGTAAACATAATCTGCTGCTTCAGTGTAAATACTGATATCTTTTTCCCCCAAACATATCAGCCGGCCACCGCTGGAAATGCTTGGCTCAGTTGCAGACTACAAATCCACTACTTTGTGGACACTGTCAGAGTTAATTACTGTTAATGTTGCTGTGGATGATGGATGCCATATTGTGATTTTAAGCTCCAGATATAGAGTAACATCTCTGAGGTTTATGACCTGAACTTGGCCATGTTTCAGGGGCCAGACTTAGACCCAAGAGCCCAGGTATTTATAATCTTTTGGTCAGACATTGATTGACAGTTTTACAACATGTTTACTTGGCTACATACTGTAAGTATGTAGTTAGTCTTAACCAGACTCTGTCTGTGTGTGTGTGTGTGTGCGTACGTGCGTGCCTGCGTGCCTGCGTGCCTGCGTGCGTGCATGTGTGTTTAGGGAAAGGTTTTTTTCATTGAGAGCCTATTCAAAGTCACGCACAAGAGTGTTTGGAAGAAACGGGAAAAAGGTTATGCAAACAGTGTGAGTTTGTGCCCTCTCGTGTCTTCTGCTCGATCGTGCACTCTCTCTCGGTTTGCTAGTGATTGTTTGGCATTTGGGTGGAACCATTTGTGTTTCTCCCTGGTTTCTCTTCCCACTTTCTTCCTCTGCTGTTTGTTTAGTCTTTGGCGGTTTGTTTTCCAAGTCTCCTTGACCATCAGCCGCTGAGAGTGGACATATTACTAGCTGTTTGTGTTTCAGGTGAGGGAGTGGTGTAAACGCAAATACTGTAGGTACTGCGCTCACGCTCTGAGATTTACGTTTGCATTTACATTTAATCATTTGGTTGACACTTTTGACTAAAGTGACTTACATAAATATTGGGAGCAGTCAAAGTACACTGAATATGAGACAATATTGCAACAATGAGTGCTACCTTGTGCAAGACTATAATGGACTACATGCCATGCAAGGCTCTTCAGTCTTCATCGAGCACATTTATTTATAATTTCATAAAGTTGAATTTGATCTAGTCAAATCTATTTCCGATGGAGCGTCATTAACATCATCTTCTGTTACATGTTCTGCTCCTTTTGTGTTCACTCTGGCACTAAATATCATATTTATGCCAAATAGGGTAACTCTTTATTCAACTTTGACACACACACAAGTGCTTCAGCATTTTAACATGCTTATTGACTACAGTATGTGCGACTCCCAAGCGGGTCTGTGTGAGCAGGTACGCTAAAACAATAGCTGCTACAGTACAACACAGGTGATGGGCCATCGGAAATGTTGGCACATGGCTGAAAGCCAGGTGTAGTTCAGAGAGTTAAAATCAAGAGGTGTAGCAGGACAAACGCACAGAGAAGAGGGCTATGGTAAGAGCAAGTCAAGTGTGTTTAGTGTGAAGGGATTGTTGCAGCAAATTCACAGTACTGCAGCATTTCAGGAGATTTAGGAAAATACTTAAGATTTCCCCAGGCTTTTGATGACACTTTAGCAGCAGGCATTTTTATAGATTTCTAAAGAGCAATTTCAGGAGCTTAAATGCAGTTGTTGTTGTTGTTGTTGTTGCTATTGATGTTGTTGTTTTGTGCATAAACTCCAGCTGTGGATAACAGTAACAGTGAAATAACCTCCATGCTCTTATTTTGGTTTATAAAATGTAAAAATAGTATAGACTCCTGCAGGTAGAATTGGAGCCAAATAAGAATTGGAGCCAAATAGGCATGTGCTCAGTCTTTTCATGAAAGTTGATGATCTAGAACACCAGAAGATTTTGTGTGTTTATTCTGAAATTATGCACACTTCTCGTCCATGCCTTCCCCTAAGTCACCGTAACCCTCGGATCTCGCTGCAAGCCTCCAAATAAAGCCATACACAAGATCATTGATGTTTGACCTGGCAGTGGACGGCAGGCCATGCAGCAGTGAGTGAAGAATGGCGAGAGGAGAATGTTTTCCCAGTCACACACACACACGCACACACACGCACACACACACACACACACAGCTCATCAGCGTGGCATGCCTGACTACGGCCCGCCAGCCCTCTGGTGCCTCAACATCTGAGAGATCTGATCAGACCAGTGAACCACACACACACACACACACACACACACACACACACACACACACATGCATGCACACAAATACATGCACACGAGCGTGCATACACACACACACACACATGCACACACACACACGTACATGTACACACAACACAAGCACACACATGCACACGAGCGTACGTGCGCACACACACACATGCACACACACACACTGTACACACACATACACATTACATACACACACACATTGTACACACACACACACGGATACACACATGCTGTATGTGCACCCACATAGACACACTCTATATACAGTATACACACACACACGCACACATAAGCATAATCAAAGTCAGTAGGAAGAGGGTGAGCAGAGGATCAGCGTGGGTACTTGGGTGCCACAGTTGCAAGAAGCCTCCTGTGGGGGACAGTGTCTCCTCTTTAGGGGCCTCTCTGGGGACATTGTCTCCTCCTCTCTTGGGGACAGTGTCTCCTCCTCTCCTCTCTAGGGGACAGAGTCTCTTCTTTAGGGGCCTCTCTAGGGGACAGTGTCTCCTCCTCTCTAGGGGACAGTGTCTCCTCCTCTCTAGGGGACAGTGTCTCCTCCTCTCTTGGGGACAGTGTCTCCTCCTCTCTAGGGGACAGTGTCTCCTCCTCTCTTGGGGACAGTGTCTCCTCCTCTCTAGGGGACAGTGTCTACTCCTCTCTAGGGGACAGAGTCTCTTCTTTAGGGGCCTCTCTAGGGGACAGTGTCTCCTCCTCTAGGGGCCTCTCTAGGGGACAGTGTCTCCTCCTCTCTAGGGGACAGAGTCTCTTCTTTAGGGGCCTCTCTAGGGGACAGGGTCTCCTCCTATCCTCTCTAGGGGACAGTGTCTCCTCCTCTCCTCTCTAGGGGACAGGGTCTCCTCCTCTCCTCTCTAGGGGACAGTGTCTTCTCCTCTCTAGGGGACAGAGTCTCTTCTTTAGGGGCCTCTCTAGGGGACAGGGTCTCCTCCTCTCCTCTCTAGGGGACAGGGTCTCCTCCTCTCCTCTCTAGGGGACAGTGTCTCCTCCTCTCCTCTCTAGGGGACAGGGTCTCCTCCTCTCCTCTCTAGGGGACAGTGTCTTCTCCTCTCTGCTCTTCGCTCTGTTCTATTACACTGTTTTCTTCCACTGTTCTGTTTCTGTGTTTTGCTATTCTGTTCCTCTGCACTTTTCTCTATTTGTTTCTGCTGCTCCGCTTCGCTGTTCTGTTTCTGTGATTTGATGTTCTATGTCTCTGTTTTGCTCTACTGTTTATCTACTGTGTTACCTCTATTAGGACTGGACAGGGCTCGTGTCCTTTTCTGTTTCTGCTGTAAGTGTCAGGGCTGATGGTGTTTCTGTTACCCTGCATCAGCATGCCATTGAGCGGTAGTCTGGGATTTGCTAGCATCACTATGATAATTACATGTAGATCTATTCTCAGGGACCATGCACATGTACAGAATACAAAGCTGTGCTGTAGCGCCTTGGATTAAAGCATCTGTGTAATGAAAAAGAATTCAGAATTTAGCCAGAGGGGCTTGTACAAGGAACTCATGATGACATCATGAAGTTGAGTCCGTATGCATATTTAATATTTTATTTTTCCAAAGATGCATAAACATGCTGAATAGATTTATGTGCATAATCATGCTGGAATTTAGTGCTCACCGCCCAATAGTAAAATAAGATGAGAAATATATCCCTTTGGGAGTTACTATAGACTGACTGTATATATGGAAGAGTTTGGGGTTGATCCCCTTCAGCCTGACCTCGCCAAGAGACCCATGCAGTTGGCTTCATCAGAATTCACTGGTCCTCCATTATTTAAACATAAGAGTTTTGCCCAATACAAAGGTTCAGAGTTGAACCTCATGTTTCTGAAAGGGTGGATTTGCATTCGGTCCCTGTGAGCTGCAATATGCTGGTGCGTTATTCATCTTCTGTGCCGCACCGGTGACCTTTTGCAGGGGGCTAAATGAGGACATTTACAGTAATTAGCAGGAGAGGATGATTATGTGCACTACTTGAATTAATAGTAAACAGAGGGCACATAAAGTATAGCTTATGTAATGGATATTAGTCATAATATTTTAAACTGTGTGGATAATTATCCTCGTTTCAAAACTTTTGCATTCATTGAAAAGACATTGAACAAGTCGAGGAGGGCTGAGAACCAAAGGGGCGTAAGTGACATTTTGGTCAAAATTGAGTTATATATATCACCTGAAAGCTCTTTTCGAGAGCTCTCTTAGCTGACAAAATTATAGAAGTAAATATTTATAAATATATAGTTATTGAACAAAAACCAAAGGTCTTTAACTGTGTATATATAGAAGCAGTTGGATTTGTTTTGGCTCTCCTGTAGAGTTGGTGAAATGTCACTTACGCCCCTTTGGTTCTCAGCCCTCGAAGTAGTTTTAATCACTGAAGTGGACCCTGGCTATCTAACCTGTGAGCTCGACCCCCTAACTGTGTTGGTTTATAGAATTGCACTAGAAGAGAGCAGACTCTAGAGAGGAAAGCCCCATCAGATCATCTAGGCCAGATTCACACCAGAGCTGTCCATCAAACTGACAGGATATTTGAAGAGATCAGAGTTCATTAATCATTATCCTTAATTATCCACATGAAGATTCTCTGGCGATCCTCCAAGAGTTCCCTCGTGTTCTCTGATCTCTGCAGGGCAGGGCAGGCCAGGGCAGACTGAGGATCCCAGATAAATCAATCCAAGTTCTTTTGCACCTTTACTCTCTTTCCCTCATTCATGGTGCAGAGAATGTCTGCACAGCGGAGTAGCTTGCTCCAGAGATTCATCAAACGATAAAGCTGACATGCTCTTCTTCAGGCATCCTTCATTTGTCACGGATTTGGATTTACTGTCACAATCAGGCCGCTAGTTAAGTCTCCCGTCCTCTCAGTTAGCAGTAGGGATGTGATGTGCTCTGGCCATGCTGGCTTCATTAGCTGAGCTAGTTAAGTCTCCCGTCCTCTCAGTTAGCAGTAGGGATGTGATGTGCTCTGGCCATGCTGGCTTCTTTAGCTGAGCTAGTTAAGTCTCCCGTCCTCTCAGTTAGCAGTAGGGATGTGATGTGCTCTGGCCATGTATTAGCTGAGCTAGTTAAGTCTCCCGTCCTCTCAGTTAGCAGTAGGGATGTGACGTGATCTGGCCATGCTGGCCTCATTAGCTCAGGACACACAGCGGTGGGCGTGCAGGTCTCTCCCCTCACACACCGAATATAAATGTGAATTTCATTACTCGCATATGATGGCTTGTAGTGGTTTCTAATTAACCTGCTTGGCTACAGTACAGACATTAGTTAATGAGGGAGATACAGTATGACAGCTGTGTGTGGACATCAACAGAGGTGGCAGGGGGCAGAGCAGCAGCCCGTAGTTGGAGCACAAGTGCCTCTAAGTGGTTCCACCCACTCAGAAAGCTTTTACTGCCGCACAAATCAAAGTGAAGTGAAGTTCACTCTCTGTGTACTGATTAAATTATATCATACTTATTGACAGGTTAAGGTTTCATTTGAGAATCAATGAACGTATTCAGTAACATGATTACATTTAATGATGTATTTCGCAGTAGTGTTTTCATGATGTTTTTATGAAATGGTTGCATTTAATGATATTTTTTTAGTGCTTCATTTTCTTGATTTTAAATATGGTGGTTTTTTTAATGATGATCTATTATTTATATGTTTTCTTGACGTATTATGATATTAACATTGCATGATGCATCACATGCATTATAGTGAAGATATATCTGTGTTCGACCTCAACATAAGCTGTGGAATGCTCCTGGCTGCGGGGAACCCAGGCTTGCTGACCTGACCAGCAGCAGAGCCCCGCAGTACATGCTACCCAGCCATGCCCAGTGGGGGGGCTATCTGAGCACCGTATGCACCAGACTGATATGGCCAGTGTGCATATCAGACGTTAACGAGTGCTGGCTTTTTTGCCCCCTCCTACTGTGAATAATTGCCATCAAGCGCTCCAGACATCGGCACCAATACGTGTGCGGCGCACTTCGCTTTCAACATTTGATTATGTTAGATTCCATCATATTTATTTATTTTATTAGTATTTTATTAGTGTTCAGAATCTCACAAAATTGAAAATGTTCATATTCTATGACAGACAAATCAACTTATTCTCTTACTTATTCAAGTATATAAAACAATCAAACAAACAAGCATACAAATGGACTAACAAAACAATACCTTAGTAACAAAACGATAACTAAAACAGGGTCTACTTTATTGATCTTCAATAAAGTAAAGAAATACAGTCAGGAGGACATTTATCCCATTGTTTCAATAGAACTCCGCACACCAGTGTCACACTTTGCTGCTGCCGCCGTGTGCGTCTGTTTTTCTCAGCGCGGCTCCATAAAACCTGTTGTTTTTCCCAGGCTTGCCTGTTAAACAAGTTGCTGCTGATGTGCACGGTGAGTGATGACACTGTTGCCAGTGCCTGTTGCGTAGCGCTTCACTCTCTGTCTTGAGGAGGCCTTGATTATAAAGCATCACACGTCTCATCAAATCCAGCAAAACCTTCCTCCTAATCCTCAAGTTAGCTGACCCTTGTGTGGGCTCAGTGATCTTGCTCAGTGTTTTGCTAGGCAAGGCATGACAATTTTATATATGTGGTGCATTTCGTACACAGGGGTAATTCAATGTGCATCACATGAATAAAAGCAAAGAATGATAGAAAATAAAAGCTTTAAAAGGCCATAGTTTGACGAAAGTTAAAAAAGTGAAGTGCATGATATAGAATGATGAAAAACTTGAGGTAGAATAATTATGACAGATTCAAAACATGCTCTGTAAATGAAAGCCAAAAAGACAGAAAGTGACCCAGGCCAGATGTGCTGTATGTGTAACCATATGTATATCTAACTAAATATCTATAGTATATCTATATTCAAAGTATGGAAGGAAGGTGTGCTTGATTGGCTGCTGAGCTCAAATGCCGACAGCCTTTCTCTATGATAAAGGAGTACAGCTTTAAGGCCTCCCCGACCAAAACACACAGATATGTGTGTTGGCCTCAAAACCATAAACTGTGTGTGTCGTGTTTCTAGAAGCGATACGATGCTACCTCGGCTGCTCGTGTGGGTTTCTAGAAGCGATGCGATGCTACCTCGGCTGCTCGTGTGGGTTTCTAGAAGCGGTGCGATGCTACCTCGGCTGCTCGTGTGGGTTTCTAGAAGCGATGCGATGCTACCTCGGCTGCTCGTGTGGGTTGTTTGTGAGGCAGCATGTGTCCTAAGCTACACTGTAATCTCTTCGTCTGGCTTCCTGGAATGCTCCTGGCTGTGACGAACCCAGGCTTGCTTACCAGCAGGAGAGCCATACAGTACATGCTACCCAGCCATGCCCAGTGGGGGGGCTATCTGAGCACCGAATGCACCAGACTGATATGGTCAGTATGCATATCAGACATTAAGGGATGCTGGCTTTTTTGCCCAAAGCAACTTTCAGCATACAGTAGGTAGATAAGGGACTTTTAAGGCATGTTTTTCAGAGGATACGTGTGTGTGTGTGTGTGTGTGTGTGTGTGTGTGTGTGTGTGTGTGTGTGTGTGTGTGCGTGTGTGTGCAACGCCCTTGTGAGGGTGTGTCTTTCATGTAAAAGCAGAAGGAGCCATGCGACAGGCACTGCATTTCTGATACACGTGACAACACCTGAAGGAGCAGTGTGTAGGATTAAGGTGATTTCCCAGCAGATATGGAATATCGTGTTCAATAACCTGTGACTGAATCCTTGTTGTTTGTTGTTGGATTAGTATGAGTTGTTTGTGTCTGACACACAGCAAGTAAGTTCTCTTCCACAGGTATTTGCAAATTAGTAAAGCATTCGTCTGATGTCCTTGTATTTCTCTGAGGTGGTAGTTGTCTGTTTTCTGAAAATCATAGGCCCCACACACACACACACACACACACACACACACACACATATGCACACACACAAACAAACAGACAGACAGACAGACAGACACACACACACACACACACACACACACACACACACACACACACACACATACCTTTGAGTCATGTTTTTGCTTTTGATCTAGCCGTTGGCTTTTGATCTAGCCATTTTAATAAGCATACCAAATGCACTCTCTATGTCTTCAAAGCACATGATGCTTGATTTAGGCTACATTACTGAATTTGCTCCCCTGTGGGCTAGATTTGGAACACAATAATGTAGTAGTTATTGATTGCATGATATGATTAATACCTAAAGGGCATCTTATCTAGAAAGGGCATCTCTTGCGCTCCACCGTAGCCCCTAGCTAGGCTACCCACAGGATAGGGCAGCAGGCCCTGGGTCACTTCAAACGACTGACCCCGGGGAAGGCCTGGAGCTCACACAGATAACTTGTAAAAGTATTTACTAGGGAGACTCTGAGGAAGATGCTGTGTGTGTGTGTGTGTGTGTGTGTGTGTGTGTGTGTGTGTGTGTGTGTGTGTGTGTGTGTGTGTGTGTGTGTGTGTGTGTGTGTTTACCATTAGTCGTTTGCACCTACAGTAGAAGCTACTCCAAAAAGGCTATTATATGTGTGTGCTCCATAGTCCTTCTGTGAGCTCAGTCATTTGAAGTGGTCTGTTGTAATTGATTATTCTGTCATTTCTGTTTATGAAAAAGCAAATATGCCTCTTGCTGATTAGTCCCACTTGATCCATTTTTTTTTTAATAAAGTTTCAAGAATGCGTTGCACACTACAGAGAACAGACATTTGATGGTGGAAACATTATGGGATGTTTCTTGACATTTAGAAAGCCGTGACAGATCCGAGACGGGCACAACAGGTCAAACAACATGACAGCTGTCAGTCAACAACCTGTCTGACAAATAGCATGAGTGAGCAGCATTGCATTGTCAGAACATCTCAGTATCTGGTGAAAGCATGTAATGAACTACTTTCATTCTCCTTGAAATGACCTTGAAGTGGCTTGGGCCCTTCTGTAACAAATGAGCAACCATATGGGAAGACAATCAATATCATGCCTACGTGAGGAAGATGAAAGTAGACTAAGTGAGTATACTTATACTTACTTAACTTACTATACGTCTGCTGTCAGTCAGAAATAACTTAGTAGTTATTATAGTAGAGAGTAGTTATTTAAATAGACCATGATCAGCTGTCGCTGCAGAGTAGTCTCCTCCCTCGTTTGTCTGGATGGAGTGAGGCCTGCCCTACAGTACACATACATTTGATGTTTTGTTGCCTCCACCAACTGCCAAGTGCTGTGAGAGAGCAGTCAGTACGTCTAAATCAGGAATGATCGATGTAGGATCAGAGGGCTTAGCATTTGCGCTGTCTTCCATGTGGGAGGAAGTCCTTCTAAATGGAACCTCTCTTTTAAGACCGCTTCTTGTTGTTGGTGGAAGATTTTGTACTGAACACACACTAAGCTGCAAAGCGTAAGATGTCTGGTGCAGTGGCGTTGGGAACATTGAAGCTAGGTGGGAGCGCGCCCACTCATATAGTTTTGACATCTGAGTCTTTTGAAAACAACACACAGACACACACACACACACACACACACACACACACACACACACGTATCTCACTCGGACATAAAGCTCATGTGGGAACCGTCCATGTCGTGCCTCTACCCGGGTAAATATGTCCGGGTAACTTCTAGAAGTCATGTGGGAAAGGGGCTATAGACATGCAAACACATACATTGTAATTGTGCCCACTCAAAAGTTTGGCTTGCACAACGCCCCTGGTTTGCAGCGGAATTGTTGTTCCACAAACACCTCTCGTGTGCTCTCATAAAACATCTTTTCGTTCAGGCTTTAAGAAATTTGGTATGGGAGCACTTTAGCCAAACTGTCTCCATGTGATCGGAGCAGAGAATGGGGGGGGGGGGGCGGGGTGTAGGGGGGCTCGGAAGCACCTGGGCTCAGTAATCGGTGATAAAAGGTTCAACATGGTCTGGCTCTGTGTTGATATCAATAAATAAGGAAGCAGGCGCAGAGAAAGGTGAAGGGTATTTCTGCCTAATTACATCCCGAAAGCCTCTTAAATTCCTATGATAAATGTTCTTTTTATCACTTTAGAATGATTAGTTTTAAGAATACTTAGGGAGCTAAACTGTGTCTGATGATTTGACAGCTAAATATAGATCCCATAAAGAAACCGTTTCCTGGACTCTGAAGTGTCAATACTCTCTGGCTATAATACATCAAATGTCTAAACAGGATCACCACTCGGGCAATTATGTCCTGTCCTCATAGCCTAGAAAGAGAGAACTCTTGAAGTGGTCTAATGGTAGTCAGCAGGAAATATTATACATTTATATCAGGTGAGGGCTGGCAATCCAGTTCCTCACGTTTGAGAGCTTTTAGAGAGCTGTGTAAATACGCCAGGCTATTATGCTCTACAGCTGCTAATGGCCTTCTTATACGCACAGGCTGAGGGCTTGAATTTCACCTTCCTCACAGATATTGACTGGGAGGAGGCTCACTGACCTGGGTCAAGAGCCTGGATCGAGGCGCTATGCCTTTGGGTGTTATTGTCTTATCAAGGCAGAAATAATGCATTGATGCAGTGCCATTTAGACCTCAGCCTGTTGCTGTAGCATATCTCTCTCTACCAAACCTCCACACAGTCCTTTGTGAGTAAATATAGATCTCTGTTTTGACAGTTTCCTTTTCTGCTTCTGTCACTGAAAGGTTTTCATAGAAGTATTGGCAGCCTACCAGGAAGGTTGACACCAAAGTGTATGTTTTTTCCCCCTTTTCACAACACTTTCAGGGTTGAAAAGTAGGTCTCTGCTCGACATTTCTGAAACCCCTGGGGAAAGCAACTCCTCCTTAATCCTCCCTGGAAGCCTATTCCCCAGTTAAGGCCTGAGCTCTGCCACCAGCCCTCAGACATTCCTGCAGACACACGCACAGCATCAGTACACCGCTGTAGAAGATTCCGAGGTTGAATTGTTCCCAGCCTGTTAGAGGTATTGTGGCCACCCTTTGAAGTCCATCCCACCGCTTCTCAGGAGCTGCTCATCATTTTCAGCAGCCTCCCTGCCGTGGCCAGAGCTCAATATCCTGTGTGATCTCCAAACCGGCCAACATCAGGACCACTTTACACACCGGCTTTGTTAAAGCATCCCTAAACTTACCTTACTGAGTGATTGTGATAGGTAGGGGTGCAACGGATCATCATTGATCCGTGATCCGTTCGGATCAGTATCTTCGGTTCGGCACACACATGATCCGCGGATTGATTTATAATAATTATTAATAATAGTGTCCGTGTGTTCTTTTGAAGTAACATGCGTGTCCACAATGCATGCTTCTAGTCCCTCCCTGTTCTGCTCCCCTAGCCTGCCTGCGCGTCTTTTCTGCTCTCACACACGTTGTTAGCGGTCACGCCATAACCAGCAATATATGGCTGCTAGTTTAAGTGCTGATGTGGCTGCATAGCAGCAACACAATAATAGCCTAATATCAAGTTCGTTTGTGCACACTTACATCTCAAGTTTGTTGCGCCTATGCCTATGCGCCTATACCTATGCTATGATATTTAGGCTTAGCCTACTGTTGGGTTCAATGTCAGCAATAAGCTACGCAACATTGGCTAACTTGTACATCTGGAGATAGCTTGCTCACTAAAATCATAAAGGAGCATTGCAAGACACTCATCTCTTTTATGATCCCAGAAAGATTTTCTTCGACTTGTTAGTTTTATTAACATGTATTTTATCTAATGAAATATCCTTGTCATCATGCACTATATCCAACTTATTTTCTCAAGAATAAAATCGTGAGACTGAAGCCTAATTACCGTCACGTATTTCTTAAAGCGACAGGGACTCAATTACACACACACCTCCTATGCGCACTCCTCCACACCACATTAAAGATAGCTAAATCAGTAGGCCTACACAAATGACTAAACATTTGTAGCTACTAGGAATTATGCAGATTGTGTGTGGAGGGTCAAGCAGAATCTTGGATGGCCACTGGTGTGAATGATCACACAATATTCAATATAAGGTGATTAAACACCAAATCAACTAAAATTGTAAAAGCATCGAAAAAGTCATTATTGACTTAGTATCGGTATCGAAACAATCATTTTGGTATCGTGACAACACTAGCCTACTTTAAACACATGCTGAAAGTGCTTGAGCCACGTTACAACATCCCGTCAAAGACAAAACTATGTTTATTTGTCTTGTCTTGTCTTTTTTTTTTTTTTTTGCTGATCCGAAAAATGATCCGATCCGTCACTCTTGATCCGAGGAACGATCCGAACCGTGACTTTTTCGATCCGTTGCACCCCTAGTGATAGGCTAATAATAATAATAATAATAATAATAATAATAATCTTTATTTGTATAGCACCATTCATACACATAAAATGGCTCAAAGTGCTTTACGTAAGGGATAATCAACGACGCGCCGTGCGTTTCTAGGAAAATAATGCACATTCGAAGTGGTAATAAGGACCCGACGCCGCACTTTGATAAGTGCATTATTTTCCTAGAAATGCATGGCAGAGACGCAATAACAGAGAAGAAAATAATAATCATAGTAATAGTGCACTTTGAGGCTCACGTTGCAAGTTGCTGCAGTAGTATCCCGGGTTCAGAGAGTACAAGTCCTGCCTATATTTGATCCAACCAGCCAGGTAGATCAGATAATTAGTGATATCACCTGTGTTAAGTGCACAGATAGAAAGAATATATGTGACCTTTCAAAGCGAAATCAGTCGTTTTGCGCACAACGTTATTTTGAGAAAATCAACAATAGCAAACTTCCGGGTTGAAATGTTGAATTTCACGTTTTCGCATAATTAGACTGTATACAGTCTACCGTTTCATATCGGGAACGCATTTCACGGAAAAACATATGTTTTGACTGTTAAACCCGGCGAAGATTCAACACATTTGCTGTCATTCCCGTTGTGCACGCGCCACTTAAAAAGGTGATTTCTCCTCTTCTGGCATATCGTGACAGGAGAACCATGTCAACTTTGGATGCTGTTATCTTAGCGATAGTTTGTGTAATACCCTCAATATACATATCGTTGGAAAGCTTAGTTTATTGCCATTCACGTGAGCACAATAACTTAATTTAGTAAATTTTACCGAAACGATTGGTTCCGCTTTACAGGGTCACATATGGCAGGACTTTTACTCTGGAACCAGGAATGTCCGCCTCTGATGGTGTCGAATGCTGCACCTAAATCAAGAGGAATAAGGATTGAGACTTTGTTTAAGTCAGTAGCAAGTCTGAGACCATTGTTTGCTGCTCGAGAAGGTGTTGCACATCTGTTGTTCATTAGCCATAGCTTAACACCTCGTGAGGAGGATAAGCCAGCCTTGTGGCTAATTACAGGAGCCTGTATCCATCGAGGACGCCTTGTACTGTGCCAAGCTTGTCCTTGCCACAAGGTCAAATAAAATGTTTTTTAAACAAACCCATTGGGCAAAAATGAAATGGTTCAATTTCAACAAATATTTTTTTTTCCCATGAATTCCATTTTTATTTACTTTTCACAGCCCCTCAGTCCGTTCTTCGACGTCAGACTGCGGAGGCAGCCAAGCGTGCCTGGTGCCTGTCAGCCAGCGGGCTCAGAGCCAGGAGACGGGCTCCGAGCAGTAAGCACCTCGAGCTCGCCCAGGAATTATCACGCATCATTTCACTGCATTAATAATACAGGATTAGGGCTGGCAGCGCTGCCAGGGTGTGGCGTGTGTGAGGGTGATGAGACTGAGTGCCCAGTTGCATGCCCTGTGTGGGAAAAGGAGGTTTTTTTGATATTGTTACGGATACGGGTGGGTTCTAGACCCCGCCCTGTTGTGTGGCTTGCCTACGCTCTCTCCCTCTCTCTCCCCTTGTGCTCTTCTGGAGCAGGTGACGGTGATGAGGTGCACCTGATGGGCTCCTGTGTCTCCGACAGTCACTCTCTGCTTCCTCCTCCCGGCGTTTGGTTTCCTTTGTTAGAACCCCTAGACTGATTCTTGCATGACACCTTTGGTTACTTCCATCATACTGACTCACACTACATCACTTTATATATCTTTATATATCTTTATCTTTATCATGCCCGTGCTAGTTCTGTAGTGCTGGAAATACTGTCTCCACGGCTGTAGAATATTGTCTCCATGTCTTAGTTGATGTATTTTCACCGGAGTTCTACTTTAAAGACAGAGAGTTGTCGGGCATAGAAAAGTAAGAATCTCATTTAGCCACAGCTGAATGGTGCAAAGGTCAGATAGTTCAGTGTGAGTCTAACATGTAGACGGCAAAGAATGTGTGGCTCTCCACTCATCTGCAAAGCAATTGGATATACTATGATCAAGAATCTGTGTGCCCATGGCTTTAATTTATCAAACGCTTCAGTGAAGGCTGTGTAGATTGATAGGGAGCAGTCAAGGTTGAGTCTCGGGAATGGACAGCCTCAATCTGTATCGACACATCGCATCTTCACTACAAAGTGTCTTTTTAAAATGATCAGCTTGAATGTAGTTACATGCACTTCATCTTAACTTTACATGAAACATCCTTTCATTTGCGGTACAAAAGAGTCTCACTGTTGGACACTGGACTTGCACAGTCAAAGAGGTTACCAATGAAGGAACTTTGAGAGTGCAAATACATGATGTCATGAATACATAAAACATTCATCTATTCAACTAGAGCGTGAACACACACGCACACTCACACACACATACACACACACAAATGCTCTCTCTCTCACACACACACACACACACAAAAAGCAAGATTACTCAAATTCTTGTACTCACACGTAAGATCAAGCTCAAAGCAGCTGTGATTTATGTAATTTAGCAACATTAAGTCTGTTCACATGTTGTCCGAGGGTCAGATATCTCTTGTGTTACATAACTAGACATTTGCAGGGCTTTGGATGGACCTGTTACGGTCTCACGTGTTTAGAGGGCCAAATTGAACTGTTTGTTGTGACTGCTACACGTGAGAAAGAAAAACATACAATCCTTTAGTAAACATTTATCATGCAGGCGCAGGATCAAAGAAACCGCTTCCACAAGAGGCAAAGAAAAACACAACAAAATTGGCACACAGATACACACTGATTTGAGCAAATCTTTTGTTTTCCTTCAAAATTTGATGTGAATGGAAACGCCAAGTATTTACTTCCATCATCCATACATCATTGGGGCAGCCGTGGTGTACTGGTTAGGGCTTGGACTTGGGGGGGGGTATTCGGTTTAAAAAATACCCGGCTACGTGTGTACATAGCCTAAGATGGATGGAAGTCAGAGGCAGCTTTACTGCATCTTCCGTGTTTCTCGCCACATACCTACAGTACAGTAGACTCAGTGGGTTCAGAGGCCATTATGTATTCATCAATGTCATGCCAATGATGAAAAATTTACTGGTTCTGCTGAACGCTGCGGTCTTTGACTGGAAGAGACAAGATGTTCCTTTCAAGCCCAGCACCCCATGACTTGAGTCATGCTGAAGTGGGTCAACAGGCCTCCAGATCATCATCTTCCAATGAGAGGAAGTCAAGGCAATGTCATTGCTAATCCTACCCCCTACCCCCTACACACACACACACACACACACACACACACACACACACACACACACGTAAAGTAAAGTGCAGCTGTTTCTCGGCCCTCATTAGGCCGAGGGCTTCTGGTGTCCATGTGAAGTCTCTCTGTGAAGATATATGGAGCGCTCGCCTGTATTACAGACACATTTTCAAGGGGGCAATGGACTGGCTAATACAAAGTTGGGATCAGTTGGATGATCCTCTAAATAAATTCTGTAGGATGCAGTTGGAGAGTTTGGCTAATTGGCCAGGACTTTATTTGCTTCAGGCATCATTTACAAGATCAAAGTTACTTTGTCACCACTGGCTAATGGAAGTGAATTGGTTATTAGCAGTACAGAGAGGCTGTGACATCTTGCAGCGCTCAGTTCTTTACTCTCCTGTGTCCAATGTCTGTGGGTTTCCAGTGGACCAAACTCTAGAACTAGAGAAGCACTCAAGGGAGTGCAAACCTCCACGAAGCGAAAACATAACCGCCTCCTGGATCCAGACAGTCATACGGATCCGGATACGGATCCTTCCTTGGGTCATTTCAGACCTTCCCTGAAAATTTCATCAAAATCCATCCATAACTTGTATTATCTTGCGAACAGACAAACAAACAAACAAGCAAGCAAACAAACCCGACGAAAACATAACCTCCTTGGCTGAGGTAACAACAGTATTGGTTACCATAGCGGATGATATGTCTGTCTCTCACCATATGAGTGCCGTCCAGATGCACACTTTTTCGAGCAGATAATTAGCATCCAACTCATCCAACTCATTTGCATCTTAAACACATTCCTGGATATTCGACTAAACAAAATACAAATCATTGTACTTTTCTGTCAGTTGTCATGCAAATTAAAAATGGACACTCTCCTAATTAATGGATCAGGTGGAACCAGCCGTGGGTTTGAATGTATTATTGGCTGGCAGAGCAAAAACGTCTCATGAAAATGAATGAACAAAAGTATTTTTCCATTTTTTTACATGAATAAAAATGTATCTTTTAGGCGGTACAGTGGAGCGACTGGCTACAGATCCTGTACCCCAATAGAGGCTCGCCGGCCTTGCAGTCCACCCCGGGTCATTTCCTAATCCCACCCCATATCTCACCCACTCTCTCCTGTCCATCCTATGAAAAAATGCCCCAAAAATACTTTAAAGAAATGTATCTTTTAATTGAACAGTTTTACAAATATACATTTGGTATCTTTTTTATTTTCATTATATTGTGATTAGTCTGTTTAGTTCATCAGCAGTTTCCACAGTGGTTTTTGGTCCAAAGTGGCGTCATTCAATCCCTTAAGTTTCCTTAAGCAACCATGTGTTGAATCAAGATTTGCCAGACATTTCTCTGATCAAAGACTCATCTGGAGTGTGTTGTTTTTGTAGCCCGTCTTGGATCTTGAGACTGAGATAAAGGGCTTGTTTGATTGGCTGCTCGATAGAAGGATATCCTGTGGATATCCTGTGTCCCATTGAAAGGACGGTTGGAGAGTGAAGGAATTGAAATCAGATTGGAATCACTTTGTCCACAAATGATCAACATCTGCAGGAGTTAGACTTGATAAGAGCTGTGGATATACGTATGTAGAGTGTATTATCCACCAAAGATAAACTCACACACCCTCACATACAAACACACACATGCACACACCCACACACACTCATACATGCACACACATATACTGTACACACACTTATACACACGTGCACACACACCCTGGCATGCAAACACTCACACAAATGCACACAAACCATACACACACGTGCACACACACCCACACACATCCACACTCTCTCTCTCTCTCTCTCTCTCTTTCACACGCACACACACACACACCCAAACACATGCACACACTCCACTCTAACAGCCAAGTTATGTGACGCTGGATAAATTGGAAACCAAATGTCAACTTTGAAGGAGAGAACCCGTCACGCAGGACAAAGAACTCACAGCACTTTATTTCAGTTACCCTTCCGCACACACACACACACACACACACACACACACACACACACACACACACACACACACACACACACACACACACACACACACACACACACACACACATACACCACACACACACACACACACCACACACAAACACACATACACAGATCTGTCTCTGTCTTTTTCTCACTCTCTCTCTCTCTCACACACACACTCAGAGATCTCTCTCTCTCTCTCTCTCCCTCACACACACACACACAGATCTCTTTCTCTCTCTCTCTCTCTCTCTCTCTCTCTCACACACACACACACGCACTCTCCAAAACACACACACTTCACTAATCACTCTAACAACCAATTGCAACTTTAGTAATGTAGGGGTTATACACCAATTCCACTCACCTTGTACTGTAAGTTTAGAGTTTACATGGTGGGAATGTGGTGTAGTTGGGTTGGGTTGGCAGTAACCTGAGGGCCCATTACACAACACTGATTTTTTTGCAACTGATGAATTTATGTTATCGGTTTTGCCTTGCGTTTGCATAATGCCGAAGTGGTATTTTTTTAAAACCGCCGGTTATCTTTGCCAATTTTATGATGACATAGCCCTACCCCCCCCAACTCAGCCACCGCACACTACCTGACACTCTCCTTGTGAAGTGGTGAGTTTGATTTCCAGCTGCCACCATTAGCCTATTATGCCTCTGAGCAAGGTATTTACAGTAACCCTGAGTTGCTCTAGAGTCTGGCCCTGGAATTCATTGGGAATAAATCACCAATCTGTAAGCTCTGGGTAGAAGTGTCATCCAAATGAATCAATAAAATCAAGAGTATTTGTTTGGTTCTGGTTGAGAATTGCGTTACAGTCACTGGCCTCTCATGGCTGGAGAGTCATGACTTTATGCAGTGGAACAGCACATCCACAAGCACAGAGAAGCTCCATGTCATCTGAACGTCCCTGCTGACGAGCGCAGAAACACCATCTTTTACTCCACCACATGGTTTAGCGAGACACTTTAGATGAAATCCCTCTTTAATAATAGAACAGGAACTCCTGCATACATAATTTATCAGAAAAAGTTGCTGACCAAATGTACTTTTTCTTTATTTGGAAGACCCCAAAGATGCCAGTGTTATTCAGTCTGTGCTGAGAGATTTCTGCAAGAGGCTGCTGAGTTGACCTCCATTTAACCTGTGTGACTGAGCTTTGAGCCTCCAGCCAGAGAATATTAAAAACTGATCTAATTAAGCACCAGAAGTCTGGCTGGTTTAATTCAACATGTGCAGTTATTCATTAAAGAAACACGCCAACATTTTGGGGGAAATTATCTTATTTGAGTTAGAGTCAGATAACAGGACACATACTGTTCTGCTTTCTGTACACACAACCCAGTGTGGCATCAGCACTGTTAGCCTAGCTTAGCATAATTCACTGTAAGCACTAAGTGGGTTACACAAGTTAGCCTATAGCTCCCAATGACTCCAAAATGAGTCTTGTGAACTTGTGTATTTGCCCTGTGTCTAAATGATGTAGAATGAGACACAGCATATTTCTAAGTAAGCAGATACATACTGTACTTGGAACCAAATATCATAGAGCGCTAGACAGTGTCAGTGCGAGCGTTTCCTGGGAAACAGTGCTGCTTGGTGTAATAATCATGTCACCGTAGCGGCGCGGTCGCCATCATGAGAATGTACTGTACTGTTCCGAGTATTGTATGGACTAGAGTTAGAGGATGGAAAGAAATTGAGAAGCATGATTTATTTTGCTGTACATCTAGTTTAACGAGTGCCTATGTGAAGCAGCTTTCAGTGCAGGAATAGTATGCAGTCTATCAGTTAGTGCACTCTGCAGACCTTTATAATGTATGAAGCAGTTTTTATTCTGTTAGCACTGATTATTGTGGTGTTTAAAACCTCCTCTGCATTGCAGCTTGAGTGTTACTCCTCATTTTGTTAGTCACTTTGGATAAAGCATATGCTAAATTGATACATGTACATTTACAAAGGACATATTACAGCAATATAGGCTACACTTCACCACCAACACCAACCAGGTCAAACGTCTTTGACCTGAGACCCGGTCATGGCAGAGAGCCAAATGGCAGACACCATGCTCAATGAATGGCCCACATCTCACCCCTCTTCCTAGATAGTCTTTATTGTCCTATAAGGATATTCTTCTTCACACATCAATATTCCATAAAAGAGACAGCAGCATTTCATGTTCACATCACATACACACATCACAGATTGCACATTACACATTACATATTACATATTACACATCACACATAACATCTAGCATATAGCATACATTCCTCATGAAATAGTCTGTCAGTGTTGTGCACATACAGTACAGTAGTAGACATTCCACGTTCCGCATCTTTATTCTCACAGTCACAGCAGGATGCACGGAAAGTAGCCATCTGGCTCAGACTTCCACTTGTGTTTTGTTTAGCTGTTTGTTGTCATTGTTGTTGTTTGTTTGTTTGTTTGGGTGAAAGCGCATAATTTCCACTGCTCTTTGTTGGACTTCTCTCATAGAATAGCTCATCGCTCATGCAGTCAGAACATGTTCTGTAATAGAGTCATTGTATGTCCTTCAGACGCCCTTCAGTGACTGCTCATTGGTCGAGCCGCAGTGTGCCTCTGTGGATGCCATACTGATGGGGAATCTCCAGGGTGCTGTAAATCAATGTGCGTGAGTCGCATGTTGTTGGCTAACAAGAGGGAAGACGTCCCTGAGCTTAGCTCTCATTAATGTAATGACTTCAATACATTACACAATACAGTAATACACTTCAGACCACATTAGGAGTTGCTGCCGAGCGCCAATGAGCCGGAGTTGATCGATTGGACTGAACAGAATTCCAGTGTGTTGAATTGAAATGTGTAACAGCATTCCAGAGTCTTTGTGTGGGAGACAGTTTCCATGCAGGCAGATAAATGGACGCCTCTGGGTCTCCCTGATGCATGGCCACTTTCTGTAGTCTAGCCTAGCCGCCTGCCATATACCGTATGTGCTGCCGTAGCTTTGAGCCATTGTACATGCGTGACTGCTTGACTCAATTTATTATCAGTCCAGTCCAGATTTTTGGTGAAATGTCATGTGTGACAGGATCGCTCTTCTGATCTGCTTTCTAGATCAAAGATGTGTCCCCAAGCAGTCATCATAGAGGCAGGTGCTGCCCGGTGGGGAGGAATATTGGGCATCTCATTTTAATAGAAATGTTTTGTTATCTGCACATTCTGTATAGCCACTGGCGCATCAGTAAATGACATGCAACAACTTGCAGTCAGTATGCAAGCGATACTTTTGCAATGTGATGCTTGGAGGCATTGTAATCTGAGGATGCTTTTTGATATGTTTCAATTTACATGATGTTTGCTCTGAAGATGTATTTCTCCCAGGCATATGACTGGCGTTGTTGTGGGTACCTTGAAAGCACTTGATGATCTTGCCTGATGATTGATGTCAGGGATATGTGGAGTGGGATGGTGGGTGGATATTTCAGAGATATGAGCACAAATGAAAAGATCTAAAGTGAAAACGATTTTTACATATTCATATATATTCTAATCTCCATAATTATTCAGCAGTTTATTTCACCTTTGCCATGCGGCCTTTAGAGTGGTAGCGTTTAAGGAATGCGTAATAGCAGTGTGTTTGGATAGGCCGCCCACTGAGACTTACTGTAGCAGATCGTTCAACTGTATGTGAAATTATTGGTGAATAATTACTACCCATGGCCATAACCAAATTCAACCCTGACCATGATCATCATTTCAAGGGCATATAACCCCCCCCACACACACACACACACACACACACACACCACCACCAACAACAACAACAACAGCAACAACAACAACAACAGCGACAACAACGACACCAACAACAACAACATCAACAACAACATTTAGTAATAAATAGTAAAAAGTACATTACTCTTCAGGTCATTTCAGTAACAGGCTTGCATAAACCTAACATTCCATAATTAAAATAAGTGAAAATAGCACGAAAAGGAGAAGGCAGTGTTACAAAAGTAGACAAAAGGCCGACATCCACGGCTGAAGTGCCCTTGAGCAAGGCACCTAACCCCTCACTGCTCCCTGAGCGCCGCTGTTGAGCTCCGGGTTAGTGTGTTTTTCACTAATTCAAAAGAGTATACTGTAATTACTTACTCATACAACATATGCTACAATGTAAACAGGAGGATAAAATAACGAATCCACATGACTAATAAGAACAGTAAAATGTACTAAAGATGCTAAAGCAAAGGATCGAGGATATAAGCATGAGGCGCTTGCAGTGATGGGGCAGGCACTGACCCTGTGATTCAGGATGAGGTGTGTGTCAAGATGGGGCAGGCACTGACCCTGTGATTCAGGATGAGGTGTGTGTCAAGATGGTGGGTCTATCCAAGAATCCTTGTTTGTAGCAGGAGCCTGTGAGTCACGGCTCACAACTGGCGGTCACTCCTTCCCTGGCCATGTTGCTTCTGTTCGATGGCCTTTGCACTGCGGCAGCAGGTGGACCAGACCCTCTCTGGTCACCTCTGATCCTTGCACATGCTCTGATGGTGCCCCTCCCCAGCCTACCGCAGTGCTGTTCTAATGGCTACCGCAGTGCTGTTCTAATGGCTACCGCAGTGCTGTTCTAATGGCTACAGCAGAATGCCGGATGGTGAAGCACCCACACATGGCCCACAGCATCGTCCAGAGCATGGACCTGAATGAGCACCCGGTGTTCGGTCAGCCTCAACAAGGCACTGGTCAGTCTGCTGTTTGCTGCTGCCCCTTTATGGCTTTCGGATGCGTAGCAGCTTGCCTTGCATTCAGTTCTACTCATTAGTGGCTCCAAGAGACCATCATATTGTATGGACAGACACCAAGGTACCTGAATCTCAGGTTTAAGCCTCAACTCAGATCGTAGCGGGTGTTCGTTTGGAGAGCGAGATGTCTGCCATTGTTGTTACTTTGCCACACTGTAGCCTTTCACATTACATTCCCATTCTTTCTAAAAAATCCAGTGACAGTGGGTGGGTGTCTTGTCTTCTTCTGACACAGCATTTAGGTTGTTCACTTTTTCTTGTACACGTTGCCTCTATTCAGATAGGACAGTGACAGGAAGTCAGTCGGAGAGAGAGACGGAAAGTAAAAAACTGCACACAATGTGGAGACGTTTTGACACCCCGCATCTGTTGTGTTTGCCTCCTTTGCCTCCTTTTTGGTTTAGGTATTAATAAATGATTGTTGACATTTGTTTGCATTATTGCCTAACTCCTTTGTGCTGTTGGCTGCTTGTACATATAATGGAGAATAAGTGTGTGTGTGTGTGTGTGTGTGTGTGTGTGTGTGTGTGTGTATACACTGTATGTGTGATATGTATACATACTGTACATATGATGTTTAGATAGGCATTTGGCACAGGTTGGTTCTATATATACATTCCACTGATACGTTGAATTGATTAAGTGAAGTCGACTTCATTTTAAGAATAGATTGGAGTTATTCAACAGTCCTTTCCAGTTGAGATAAATGGATTCCTAATAAAGTTCGAAAATAATTAAACATCATAGGAAATAAATACAATTTTAAATAAAAAATAAAATTGAAAGCAAGATTACGCAATATATAAAATGCTAAAAGGTTTACTAGAATAACCAAATGAAATGTGGTTTCAAATGAGGTCCCTCAGCAGGAGGGTAGACGACCATAAGGCCCTCTTGAGTCTTGATTAGCTACACACACTTATGTGTGTCAGTGTGGGCATACTGTACTGTACGTTGAGACTACCCAGGAAAATGACATAGAAATAACAGCTACAGGGTTTACAGCTCCATCATATCAGTAGAGATTATTATAATCACAAGACATAATTATGTACTTCACATTGAAGATGCATCCATCAATAATGCCATTCTTCCAGAGATATCTTTTTAAAACTACTCAACGATAGGGTAATTGTGCCAACACAAGGCTTATACATATTTTTACTATGATTTAAAAAACGACATGCTGCGACGTGTTTTACTGCATCTAAAAAAGGCACCCTGAGTTTTTTCACCTCCAGGCTTTCAAATTCAGTTGTCCCCTATCGAACAACGCAACTGACCGACTCACAATCAATTTCCACCTACCATGGTTTTAGAACTCGCTACTTTGGAATACTCAACGCTGAGGGGGTGAAAAAAAGCTTGTCAGTGGAAAGTTGCCTAAAGCGTTTTTTTGTTGTTGTTGTTGTTGGGGTTTTTTTCCCAGTTCTGTGTGTTTGCGGCTGTATAAATATTCCACTTGAGCTCACCAGGTTTCATCCTGCTCAATATTGTTTCTGATATTGTTGACACAGTATGTTTAATATAATCTCTGATCTTCTTGTATATATGATTTACCCGAGCCTCTGCATCTCAGACAGCTTTGATGCTATATTTACAGATTAGCCATCATGGACCTCTGAAGTTCGCCTACAAAAAAGCTGCCATCTTTGAGATCCAATATCTTGTGATTTTTCCTATGAGAAAATAACATGTTGTTTTTGAATTATACACCTGTTAAACTGACGACGTGGATGAAGAAGTCTGAAATGCAGACGTTTTGCTCTACACGCTATTGCCCTCTGCCTTCAAGTGGTTCTTGTGGATCTTCGGTGCGTTAAGGCGGCTGCCGCGGCACACTTAGATTTGTGCTAACCCAGAGCCAACTTGCAATGCTACTTGCCATAGGTAGTTAGCTTCAATTAACACCCGGATCTCCTTATATGGACAAAGACGGCAGATATTGTTGTGTGTAATGCTCCAGTCATACAGCAGTCGTGCTGTAGTCGATGTTTTTAGTGTGTTTGTAATGTTTTTTGTGACTGTGTGTCGTGTTTCCCTTCAGCGTGATGGGGTCGCTGGTGTGGGCGTCTGAGGGGAGCCCAACCCTGATTGGCCAGGCCCGATGACGGACACTGGGATCTTTGAGATGACCGTCCCCACTCCGACGTCGGCACTGGTCTGAGTGATGAAGATCACGACCAACACTGACCTCTTCGTCTTCCTCACTCTGTCTGTGCTCTGCAGAATTAAGGTGGGCGCGATCACCACTCATGCCACGGTCACTTGGGCTCACTGTGACTGCTCCGGATGTCTGAGTCTAATCCACTAAGATGACATGAGTTTTCCACCTCTCTGTGCTCTGGTGGTGAAGCTGGGTTGTTTTGTTGGCTGACAGAGTTTTGTTGTGTGAGCTGTTTCAAAGGTTATTTGGCTCACTTCCCCGACGGTTTTGACACTTCACTGAACCGTAAACACTAAGATCACAGTGCCTGAAATAGCAGTGTGTGTGTGTGCGTGCGCGCGCACACATGAGAGTGTGTGTGTGTGTGTGTGTGTGTGTGTGCATGTGGATACAAAAACAATGTGTGTGTGTTTGTGTGTGTGTGTGTGTGTGCATGAGTTTGTGTATGAGTGCACATAAGTGTGTGTGTGAATGTGGATGCAAAAACAGTGTGTGTGTGTGTGTGTGTGTGTGTGTGTGTGTGTGTGTGTGTGTGTGTGTGCGCATGGGCACTGGTCGTTTCTTCACCCTGCTGTAATTATACTCCTTCTGAGTTTATAGATTCCAATTAAATTGTGTCCTAATTTGCTGCAGCATCACCTCATCACTGCCCAGGTCCTGATCGGGTTTAACGTGCCCATAAAGGCCTTCAGAGGTGACTGTGTGATTCATTACGCCCGAGCTCACCGGGTCACATCTGAAACAATGTGCTCGTAGTGCAGTGACCCAGCCAGGGCCACGTCTGAGCCAAATGCAGCCCGGATACGGTCGCCACAGCATCGTTTGTGGGCTTGTGGTCATAAACGTGTATGTGTATCTGTATCTGTATGTGTGTGTGCGTGTGTGGTTGTGGGCTTGTGGTCCTACATGTGTATGTGTGTGTTTGTACTGTATGTAGTGTGTGTGTGTGTGTCTGTGTGTGGGCTTGTGGTCATAAAAATGTGTGTGTCTATGTGTTTATGTGTGTGTGTGTGTGTGTGTGTGTGTGTGTGTGTACATTTGTGTGTGTGGGGGCTTGTGGACATAAATGTGTATGTGTGTGTGTGTGTGTGTGTGTGTGTGTGTGGGCCTGTGGTCATGTCTTGTGGTTTGTGGTCTGTGGTTTGCAGTCAGCGTGTGGGAAGACTGTGAAGGACACAGTGCATGAATGGAACCTCTACAGGAACGAATGCCTGCTCAAGATCAGCACCGACCCCAAGCCATCAGGTAACACCTGCGTACACACACACACACACACACACACACACACACACACACTCACACACATGTGCGCACGCACATACACACATGCACACACACACAAACACACACACACCCACACACACATGCGTGCGCACATACACACACATACACACACACACACACACACACACACACACACACACATACAGTACACACACACACACACACAAATTCAAGATATTAGAAAAATAATACAGAATATAAATCAAAATGTTAAGAATAATCTATTTTTAACACTGTCACACAATCAAAAAAGGATTCCAAAGGAATGGCTCATTGTATAAATGTTGTGCACAGATGTGGAGAGAAGGGAACATGACAGGGAGGTGTTGACAGCCAACTTTTCCCGCGTAATGCAGTGATCCAAAGTGATGTAATACGTCTGTAGCACGCTCCGAGCTTATTTCCCACATCCCGCTCACTAATCCCCTTCATCGCACCTTATCCCCCAGCCTTCAGGCTCTTACTAACACATTAATAAAAGCCTAATCTGCCCACACATGGAAGAATGTAACCCTTGGGCCAGCCTTTGGTTCGGCTTAGCGCGTGTGCTAGCTACATGCAAATGTCCGACTGTCGTGTAGCATTGAACACTCTCTCTGCCCGCAATGAATCCGTTAATTATGCCGTTATATTGTATGATATTTCTCTTTCAGTATAGCTCATTCAAAATAGGAAAACCAGAAAGAAAATACATCTGCTTAAAACGTTGTGCCGCACAATGCATTGCCCAGCACTGTGTCCTGTTACAGTACATCCAGTGATGACATTCCAATCGAAAATACAAGTCAACAAACAGATTTTGTTGCTAAGGCTCGCTCACTGTCACAAGCAGTTAGTGACACGGTGATAGATGGTGGCGACATCTATTCACATTCTGCTCACATTTCTGTCTGTGCGGAAATAGAATATGGCATTACGTTTTGAGATGTATTGCTTTAAAATTGTTGGCTGGGTGAACCCTGCCTGAACTTCCGGGGAATTTGAATTTCGCCCGGCAGCTCAGGCTGGAAACCAGCAGATCTATCTCCTCTGTTTACTGCCAGAACCTTTGGCTCCAATCAGAAACAGCCATACTTTAGTCCTCGCACGCTATTGGCCGGTGACGTGACGATAGCAAAACTTAAGCGACGTGAGTCATTTGAACGATGCCCATTGATCACGCCTCTTGTGCAGTAGAAACAAAGCGCAGCCTCCCCAGACTAATGTTCAATCTTAAAAGATTGAGCTTAGTATGAGTCTAGTGAAAACTACACTATTAAAGTTGTCTAGCATATCTAGTATCTCATGAATGCAAAGGAGAATATATCATTACGTTTTGACTTGAGATGAATTGCTTCAAAGTTGTCTTGTATATCTAGTAGCTCATGAATGCAAAGGAGATCATTTCTCTCAGTGTGGATGTGTTGCTGTTTCCACATTCTTACTCTTACTTATTCGTTCTTACTTTCTCCCTCTCTCCCCTCTATGCTCTCGTCTGCGTCTCTGCTCGGACAGGTCTGGTGTGTGGCCGGATGTTCGACATGTACGCGTGCTGGGCAGATGGTCTGCCCAACACCACCGTCAAAGTGCCCTGCCCCTGGTACCTCCCCTGGCATGACCAAGGTACGTTGTTTGTTACCTAGGTATACCTACAGTAGGTAACAAACAGGAATAGTCAGGAAGCTCACATATTCTCACAAGAAAATGAATATGTCACTTGTCTGTGCCGTGTGTGGTTTTTTGTAGGAAAAGCATCTCTTTGCTTGTCTAGGTTATCATTTGTGCATATTCCATCCTTTCAATCACTAATTTCTTGCCTAGGCTATTATTTATGCATCTTCCATCACCAATCTTTCTATTATTTCCATTTTCTGTTCTTCTCTCTCTCTCTCTCTCTCTCTCTCTCTCTCTCTCTCTCTCTCTCTCTCTCTCTCTCTCTCTCTCCATTCGGTCACTGTGTTCCATGTGTTCTTCTGTCCCAGTGCGGAACGGCTATGTGTTGAGGGAGTGTGGTGCAGATGGACAGTGGGCCACCAATAACACCAGCCGCACCTGGAGGGACCACTCCCAGTGCAATGACGACGGCAGCCAACAGAGGGCGCAGGTACGGAACAAAAATGGGAGAAATACAGTATCTACTGTATCTATAAAATACAGGAACGTATAGTTGGTGTGTTTGTGTGTTAGCCGCAGATCTGTTGAACTGTCTGTCCCGTTGATTTCACACTTGACAGGTGTCTTGCTACGGGCATGACTAAGTGCAGTGCCAAGTTTGACATTGTTTGGATGTAGCCTAATGCCAAAGATACTGTTAAATATATTGGTAATAGCATGCACGTTGGCTTTCTCCGTTCTACTGTAGCCACTCCCCCGTCGGTGTGTATGTGTGTTATTTGCATATCTGTCGAAACTGTAAGTTCGATTGTTTTCAAACTTGCCAGGTGTCTTGCTATGGGCACGAGTAAGTTTGACATTGTTTGGATAAGAAATGCAAAATATATTGTTAGATATATCGGTAAAAGAAGGCTTTCACAGGTCACTCACACAGCACTAGAGGATAGAGGATAGAGGATAAGCCAGGCTTTGGCAGACCTGAAACTGTGGGTGAAAAGTTAAGCGAGTGCAAGATGTATGAATGTTTACTATATCTGACCTCAACAATAAAGACTCCCTGGATAGAATGCGGTTTGTTTGCTTAAAGGAGTCATAGAACGCATTTTTTGACCATTACAAATTGATCTTTGAGCCTAAATAATGTCATATGTAAATTTGTGGGGCTGAAAACGCCCCAGGAGCACTGCTAGATCGCCTAATACAAGGTCATAAATAAGCCTTGCAATGAAACAGTTTGTTTTTCCCGCCCACTCAGCAAGTTCATGAATATTCAAATGAGATGCGCGCTGATTGGTCTATTGGCCGATATGTCCTGAAAGTTGATTGGCTCAATCCACCGGTCTGAAGCTAGAGCAAAGTGAAACTACGTTTACTGCTGGTAAATAAAGCCAAAGTCTTTGATAAAGCTATCAACAATGGATTTAATAAGGAATACAGCCGTACATGTATAAACCGAGTCAGAAGAAGGTTCTGACGAAGATGAAGTGCAGCAGATTCCCCAACAGAATGAATGTGTTAGATTGGTAAGTTTTATCAGTACATTTCTTAGTATTAACTCTCCAAAGTTAGCTGTAATAACGCTAGCATTACAACGTCTCTGCCATAGACCACATATCTAGATACTAGCATCGTAAGAGCAGTTTAACAAGAATTATTAATCGAAGGTATGCAAATGAGAGGGGGTGTATCTAAAGGGGGATGGGCGCCTATTACGTGTTATCTGAGCTCTGTTCAGATTGGAGCATTTCAACACGGCTGTTTCTATTTCCCAATTTGCATACGAAAGCAGGCGGGGGACGCGGTAAAGTCTTTGGTGTTGTCCTTTGGACACTGCTCGCAACCTAAATTCAACAGGAACAAGGTGAATGTGGTTTTGAATTCTAGGACTCCTTTAAAATGATTCTGCAGATTTTGCATTCTGCAGAGTGCTGTGCTTCAGTGAGATCCACTTATCTCTCCGCGACAGTCAGCCCATGGTTCAGCACATGAAAGCATGGCTTCCTCAGCCTTTTCTCTGGTTAAAAGGGGGGGCATTCTGCACAGTTTGGACAACAAATAGGAGATATTGTTTAGAAATAGATCGATCTTTAAAGAGAAAGTGACAAAGAGAGGAAGAAAGAGAAAGTTAGAGAAAGGGAGAGAGAGAGAATTGATGCTCAAGGGGACATTTTTGAAAGCAATTCAGCAGTGTTCCATAAAGTAAATGTAACTCTTCAATTTCACATCAATTTCAGCTGTTTGGGATCCACATGATTTGATTTTTCTTTTCCTTTTTCTTTTTCTTTTTCCGTCTGAAAACAGACCAGCAGCTTATTCATCACAAAACTGTTTAGGCCTACTCACCTTGGAGAGGGAGGGGAGGATAATAGAAGCATGTCAAAATAGTGCAGTAAAAGAAAGGCTTTCAGAAGCCAATAACACACGTTAAAAGCACCACCAATCACTGGTGGCACGGAGATGTAGCTGGTGATTATAATAATATAAAAAATGTGTCTCTAAGTTGAACTCTTTCATCTTGAATGAAAGAAATACAGGTAGATAGATAGATAGATAGATAGATAGATAGATAGATAGACTGCTTTTATTCATTTCCAAAGGGACAAAAGAGCTCATGTTGAAGGAGAAAAATCACCATCACATTGGCCAATCATGTGACCTCTGCGTCCATGTGTCAGTCAGACTGTGCTTGGTATTTAGAGGGTGTAGAGTCAGGGGTGCAGCCCCTCTGGTGGAGAGATGTTCGATCTCTGTCACTGGATTAAGGCTCAGGGGGCCGGGGGGTCAGGAAGTCCATATCTCCATGGCCAGAGGCAAGGAAGTCATTTCGTCCTTGAGTGAGAGGCTTTTCAGTCAGTGTTTTTTTCCCTTTCATCTTTTAGATATGTTATTCATGAATAATGATTTAAGGTTTTGTTTATTTTTGTATTGAATATCCTTAACACAGCATGCTGTGTTTCATGTATACTTTTTCAAGCTGTTTTTTCAAGCTCATTTGTTGATATATTCATAGTCAAGTGAACTACAAGGTTTGTGTACTTTTAGACCAAAACACCTTACTGCTGTTTTAAGTAATAATCATTTAAAGGGAAACTATTGCCGGTTTCGCTTTCGTTTTTCTTTTTCGTCGTTTTACGCTTGCAGATTTCTCTAAAGTATTAGCGTGTATATTTTACAACACTCCTCAATCAGTCAGTCTGTCTTTTCATGAGCATGATCATGAGGCTGGAGACTTTCTCTTTTTCAGTGCCACCGTCCCATGCGTGGTTTTTCCGCTCAGAAGCGCAAGGGGGAAGCGAGACAGCCGTCATGCAACCCAAAATAAGTCAAATAACCATTCCAATGACTCCGAAGCTGATTAGTTAAGGCAAATTAAGCTTAAGAAACGTGCACAATTCACCTTTAATGCCACATCATCAGCACATCAGGGTCGGTTCTAGCCTACTACATTTGGGTCGGCTGGTAGAAATTTTGGGTGGGCAACAGAGCAAAGCGGTCAGATTTGATCAAAACTGACAAGTTAACCACAAAACACAAACATAAACAAATGGTGCTAAAGAGCAGCTGCAGCCAACAGCAAGAGACGGGCAGTATTTCTGTTTTGTCATTTGAAGAAAATTATGCTTCGCATTTGTATCAAATATGTGTATTTTTGTAGTAGCTGCTTTAGCTGGTGGCTGCTCAGGACAGGAGGTAGAGGAGTCGTCCAGCGACTGGGAGGTTGCCAGTTCCAGCCCAACTCCTCCTGGTGCTGTTGAGGTGGCCCTGAGCAAGACCCCAGTGCTCCCGATGAGCATGGTTGCGTTGCTTTGCAATCTCCATTACGTCATTACATTTGGCTGACGCTTTTTAACCAAAGCGACTGACAACATGGTAAAAACATTTAGGCTTCTAAATGCACTACTAACAACAAATAAATACCACAATAAGTGCATCCATCAATGAGTGTAATAAGTGCATCAATGAGTGTAATAAGTGCATCGATGAGTGCAATTGGCTGTAGAAGTGCTATGAGAGGAGATGTTCTCTCAAGAGCTGGGTTTTCAGACATTTTTTGAAGATGACGAGGGATGTCCCTACTCTAGTAGGAACAGATAGTGCATTCCACTTTCCTCCACCATCAGTGTACAGGTGAATGGGAGGTGTGACTTTGTAAAGTGCTTTGGGTGCTCAGAGGAGATTATTATTATTATTATTATTATTTTAAAAGCGCTATAAATGCAGTCCATTTGCCATTTCCATCACTATAGGGCTTTCTGAGCATAGGTCTAAAATACCTCCATTTCAAAGGCTCTATGGCTGTTGACGTGGCTTTTACAAAGTAATTGCCCAATACCCACTAAACAGCCACTGTTTGTGAGGAAATTGAATTTGATTGCAAATTCAGGTTGATTGATTCATACATTAAAACGACCCGTGTGAGCAGGCATACGAGTATACAGGTGCGCACATTCACTTCCATAAGGACCTGTTTCCATTGGAAGTCCTCACGAGACACACTTGTCATTGCAGTGTGTAGCAGCATAGTGTGTCTCTGACAGGAAGCAGCTGTGACTTAAGTGTCCACAGTAGCGGTGCAATCTCCTGTTATTGCTCGAGCTCCAGAGACAAGCGAGAATCATCGAGCCCTTCATGTATGGAGAAGTAAAGGTGATAAGTGGTTATGAGGGATTTCATGAATATAGATGCAGTCATTACTGGGGCATTTTCAGCTTTTCCTTATAGCTCTTGATCATCTCTCTCTCTCTCTCTCTGTCTCTCTTTCTCTCTCTCTCTCTCTCCTCTCTCTCTGTCTCTCTCTCTGTGTGCATGTGTGTGTCTGTTTTAAAATCATTTGTCATGCTGTGCCATTTCCTGTCTCTCATTCCGCTGCCGTTAAGTCTTTCCACTCTTGTCCTCCCTTATTTCCTTATTTCATCCATCCATTGTTCTTCTCATTTCTTCTGTCTTTTCTTCTGCACTTCTCTCTCTCTCTCATCTCTCCATTCTCTTTCTTCCCCTCTGTCTCTCTCTTTAATCTTTCTTCTCTTTCTTTCAATGAGTCATCAAAGATCCTTGATTAAACTCTCTGGTGTGTGTCCCCCCCCTCTCTCTCTCTCTCTCTCTCTCCCTCTCTCTCTCTTTCTCTCTCTCTCTCTCTCTCTCTCTCTCTATCTGTCTCCTTCCACCTGCTAATGCATGTCTTTGTGAGCAGAGGCAGTGTTGTGAGCGTGGGTTTAATGGACTATGAGAGATATGGCCCGCTGGCTTTACACAGACAGAGAGCCCATTCACACCAGCTCCAGTCGCTCCTAACCGCTTTTGTTCCAGCCCACAGATCAATGGTCTTCTTTTGATCGGAGGGTTGATGTCAAGCGTTGGGGGAACTGTAATACAGAGTGCAAACTGAACCCTCCCAGGCCTCCAACAGAGAGTGCCCTGGGCTGTGAAACATGTGTTACTGCATTTTGGATCATTAAAATGATAATAAGTGCATGTCAATTGTGTGTAGTGTTAGTGCACTGATGAGTCATCTCAATGCTAGCCACCCATTAGATTTGTTGTTTTAGCAATTATATTATGATGACCATTAACCTCTCATTATCTTTGTTAGAATTCTACCAAAAATCTCGATACAAGTACCGTTGGCTGCTTTTCCACTGCATACAGTACTGTGCAAAAGTGCTAGCCACCCATTTAGATTTGTTGTTTTAGCAATATTATGATGGCCATGTTTTTATTTTTCATTGTCTTTGTTAGAATTCTACCAAAAAGATTGAAATGTGTATTTCTGGCTCAGGTTCTACTCTTGCGCATCCATTCATTCCACCTGAGAATATAACGAAGAGGGTCACTGAATGATGTTCAGTACTTTTCAAGTGTCTCCTCCACTGTGTACCCTGCCAAAATGCTCTTGACACCGCAGTGTCAGTTTTGGGATGAGTCACTGTCACGTCAGCGGCTGATCTCGAGATCCCCATCGTAGCTGTATCTGCCAGCAGCTTCTGGCAGCCTATAGGTACAT
Source organism: Sardina pilchardus (assembly GCF_963854185.1). Lineage (NCBI taxonomy): Eukaryota > Metazoa > Chordata > Actinopteri > Clupeiformes > Clupeidae > Sardina > Sardina pilchardus. The sequence goes on from NC_085006.1 coordinate 28,025,074, forward strand.
GTACAGTGTGCCCATTGGTGGAGAAAAACAGCTCCATCAAGAGCCCCTTGGGTGATTGGTCATCATCATTTTGTTGTTTTCATACATATTTATCTATTTTCTATCGGCTAATACAAGCTCTCAAGGCTGCTCACTTATTTCTATTGTGTATCCTACTATGTACTTGTTATCTTACTGTATGTTACTTTACTATCCCATTTAACACGTTTATCTTTGGGAACTTGGGGATTTGAGTGTGGCCAGGTATAGGAGAGCTTTTGTGTGTGTGAGTGTATGTGTGATTTGTTTCTCTGTATTGTGTTTAGTATGTTTAAGGACCCCCTCGAAAATGAGATGAATCATCTCAAGGGGCTTATCCTTACAAATAAACATAAACATAAACATCCACTGCTAATGAATCAAATGGTAGCTGGAGACTGAATTGGACTGGTATCAGAACAAAAACTGCATTTCATGTGTATTTAAATAGATTACTTTGAAGATATGTTCTGTGCTCTCTGGCCATATTCTAATTTAGAAAGCGAGAAATAAACAATATGGTCCTAATAGCATTGCTTAATCTACAACACTGTATGTAAGGCGCCTGAGACTTTTGATGTTTAGATCAACTGAAATATCATTAAATGGTTTTTCAAAGAAGGCTATTTTGGACCATGTAGAAAAAACGTTATGTTTGTATGTTTATTTCCCTTGCTGTTCTGTAGTGGTAGCTCAGGAGGTAGAGGAGTCGTTCAGTAATTGGAAGGTTGCTGGTTTGAGCCTGTCTCTTCCTGACCTTGTCAAACTGTCCTTACAGTAAGCGAGACACTGAACCCCAAACTACTCCCGATGTGCTGGTTAGCTGTCGTGCAATGACAGCCTCCATGGGCAGAGTGTGAGTCATTCCTCTGTGACGTGATTTGTGTGGTCAGGGGAGTGGAGGAACGTTTTGTAAATGCTGTCCATTTCCTGTGTGTGTCCACAGGAGAACCAGATGATGGTGCTGGCCTACTTCAGGGTGATGTACACGGTGGGCTACTCCCTCTCTCTGGCCAGCCTCTCGCTCGCTCTCATCATCCTCCTCATCTTCAGGTGAGCTCTGCCACCCACTGGACTGTGAGTCTAGAGTACTTCCGATCACAGTCAATAACATCTAACTGATACTATTTACTGATAGAGAGGGTTTTTTTTCCCTAGGACAAGCAGAATGACCCAATTGGCAATGTTCAAAAGTATATAAATTGACAAATGATGGCATATGACCAAGATATAACGTATACAAATATTTTTTTCAACATTTGTATTATTTCAGAAGTGCAGAGGTGGAAAAATCTAGCTTCAGAAAGTAAAAGTCCAACCACGTACTGGATATACCTGTACACTTAACACAGGTGATCTCACCAATTAGCTGCTCTCCCTGGCTGAAGAGAGTGCTAATTAGAATAAGCTGGTGGAAGTGAATGGTTGGCACAGATATGTGCTAGGACTTTTACTTTCTGAAACTGGACTTTTTCCACCTCCACAGAAGTGTGTTTTCTTGTAGTTGAAAATTAACTGACATAATTAGCTGAGTCAGGTCAGGTGTTAGGTGACTGCAGAAGGCCCTATAATTGCACACAAAGTAAGTGACAAAACAGTCATGCATCCGGATCCTGCTCTGGATTGTTACTAGAGGACTGAAATATACAGGAGGACTGAGGACTGAAATTGAAGTAAATTGGACTAGCACTTTTTTAAAGTTGGAGTGGACACACACACACACACACACACACACACACACACACACACACACACACACACACACACACACAAAATAAATGAACGAGCAGATGCACCCTGGTTCTCCTTCAGCGAGGGGTGAAAACACTTTGTCTCCTGATGGATTGGCGAAAACTTGTTGATGTATTTTCTGGGAACTGTTTGCACAATCTGTTGATTGACACCCGGGGCGTCCAGCGAGAGAAGAGTGTCACTAATGGAATTCCACTGCATTGTGACCCTGAGAGTGTTAGGCTGCATTAGGCAGTCAGCACCACTCCTGTGGGTGGGACCTCTGAGTTTTTCAGTTGATAACTCCCATTGGTCTTGCCTGGGTGTGAGTGTCACACAGCCTGGAGTATCCACGGCAGAGACAAGCTATCGCCTCAGAAGACCATTACTATTGTACTGCGAAAAGAAAAAGCCTGAGTGATGACAAGAGGCAGTCAACTGAGACTGATGGGGATGGAGAGAGAGAGAGCAGAGATGGGAGGAAAGAGTGAAAAAGGGATGCGGAGAGGAATTGTTTAGATGACAAAACACTAAGACGGTGTCAAGAGCTCGGTGAAAATAGAAGTGTGTGTGACGTTTCTGCTTCATCAACGTGAGAAATGAGGAACTGTGTCAACCAGATTAAACGCAGCGTCATCCAGCTAGGACATATTCTCAGTCAACCAGATTAAGCACAGCTTCATCCAGATAAGACATATTGTCAGAGGCAGTCCTGTGAGCTATTCTCTCTGTAAACTAAGACTCTCAAAAACCTCTACAAAACAAACCCAGTAAAAAGAGCCTACAAAGACATTAACATGCCTTTTTGATATGATTAATAGGCTACTGTTCTGCCACACATTGAAATCCACGTCAAATGAACAGGACCAATTCCAGAGTCCCACTGACCATCACACCATGTGCTTTTTTTTGGGGGGGGGGGGGGGGGGGGGGCTTTTTTGCCTTTATTTGTATAGGACAGTGAAGGGTGAGACAGGAAGTAAGTGGGAGAGAGAGATGGGGTGGGATCGGGAAATGACCGCAGGCCGGACTTGAACCTGGGTCCCCGCGGCATTTGGACCCGTATGTGGTATGAGCGCTGTAGCCTGCTGCGCCACAGCGCTCCCACCATGTGCTTTTTTACCAAGTGCAGTACAGTGTGTCCATGTGGGGAAATGCTGGGTCCTACTGATTACTGGAGACACCTACAGAAGTGCTGCTAAGGTCACAGGTTACAGGCACCCTACTAAGGTTACAGGTCGCAGGCCCACTGCTGAGGTTACAGGACACAGCACTGTATCACATCTGATGTTGTGAGTCCTTTGTGTTTGATGTCCAGCATGATGGTTAATAATGACCGTTAGCCGTTTATAAGATTAGCCTTCCCTAATGAATGTGTTCCCTATGGCAGCCCTTCAACGCATCCACTAATTCAGACCGACTCAAGGAGGAGTTCAGCTCTCCACACGGTTCCAGTGTCATTAGTTCTCTCCAGATACCCAGGGGGCAAAACACCCATTTGTTAGGAAATCAGACATGGGCTGCTGTTAAATGTTAAAATCATAACATCATATAAAAATGAAATCTATGATGTCTGAGGAGCACAACCTAGCCAACCCGGTCAACAAGCTGCTGGAAACTTCTAAGCAATGCTACCTCAAATGAATAAGAAGAGAGTCAAAAGGAGTTTGGAGAAAATGCCTTGACTGTACAAGATGTCCACAGCTATGGACATAATGGGTGCAATGGAGGTCAATAGCCTAGTAATAGTGTGCTGCGGAGCGAGAGTGGCCCTGTTTTTCATTATTGTTGGTACACTGTGACTCCTGACTCCTGATGGCAATCAATAAGAACAGACAGTTCAGAAGACCATTATCTTCCAAGTGCACATGTGTGTGTGTGTGTGTGTGAGTGTAATTACATAGCTGTAGCTGTGTTTAAAGCTCTCCTCCGACCTGTTGCTCCTCTGAAGCCCCTCATGGTGGCTGAGAACCAGCAGGTTTCATTAACTCGATAGCGAAGATGTCAGCGCTACTCTCAAGACCAGGCGTGCGCAGGCAATCAGATGGTCAATTATCTCACTGGACAGAAGCACGGCTGAAGTCAATGAAAGGGAATTTTCAACCATCCCTCTGGAGGTATTGAGGAGCATTCCTCGAGTGGCGCAGCGATGTGCTCACGATATCAAGAGTCAAGGGAGAGAGCTCTTATCTACAGTAGCTCTCAGCTAACTCAGGAAGATGGAATCTCATGGAAAACACTGATTGCAGCTCTTTGAGGGGAAAGTACTGTAGCACACAGGATTTCCATCCATATTTGTCCTGTGAGGTGGGCAAGTAAAGTTAAATGTCTGATATTTATGATATTTATATTATTTATCTGACATTTTACTTTTAAAGTATCTTTTTGGGGCGTTAAATGACTTTATTGATAGTTACAGTGGAGAGTCACAGGAAGCGAATGGGAGAGAGAGCGGGGATGGGATGCAGAAAGGACCACGGGGCGGGAATCGAACCCGGGTCGCCGGCGTGCAGTGCAGGTGCCCTAACCCTAACCCTAACCTTAACCCATGCCTAACCATAACGCCTTCCAGGCAGCACTGCCTTGAAGACAACGTTTGGGGGCTCAAAACAACAGCAAATGCTTTTTTAGACGGTGTATTGAAGGGTATGTACTGTAGATAGATAGATAGATAGATCGATAGATAGATACTTTATTGATCCCCAAGGGGAAATTCAAGAAGCATCTGTAGCATCTGATGAAAGATGGATGGCTCTCTCGCATGAGTAGAGGCTGTTTGTGGCTCAGCAGCATGTTGTGAGTAAAAGTAAAAGTGAGCAAACAAAAAAATAAATATGACTTACTTCTTGTGGCCTCCATGTTGGCCAGAGCGAGTACAAAAGTCCACATCAGTACTTTATCACTCGCCACAGCAAGGATGATCTCTGCGCCCAAGTAGCAGTGATTTGCCTGTGCTTCATGAAACTGTGTCGTGCTCCTTTAACAGCTTTTACTAAGTGACACGGACTCAGACACAATGGCCGATGTGACGTTTGAATTCAAGCCGACCAGTTGTAGGCAAAACTAGTAAGAATGTGTGTGTGTGTGTGTGTGTGTGTGTGTGTGTGTGCGTGCATGTGTGTGTGTGTGTCACAGGAGACTGCGCTGCACCCGTAACTTCATCCACACCAACCTGTTTGCGTCGTTCATCCTGCGGGCCGTGTCCATCCTCACGCGGGACGCGCTGCTCACCAGAGACGCTCCGCAGTTCAGGGACAACAGGGACGTGTCCAACATGCTGAGCGACAAGGTGAGGACACACACACACACACACACACACACTACACACACACACACACATATACTACACACACACACACACACACACACACACATATACACACACACACACACATATTCATTCACACACACACACACACACACACACACACACACACACACACACACACACACACATATACACACACACACACACACACACACACACAGAGTGAGGTGTGTTTGCAGAGGGAACAGCTCAATGGTGGACACTGCTTTAGCTCGATAGTGTTTTGAGCCCCCAACGTCGTCTTCCAGGCAGTGCTGCCACTGTTGAATTAAAGGCACTTAATCCTACTTCTAACCCTAACCCTAACCCTAACCCATGCCTAACCATAACGCCTTCCAGCCAGCACTGCCTTGAAGACAACGTTGGGGGCTCAAAACAACAAGAAACGCTTTGGTAGACGGTGTATTGCATGAGTAGAGGCTGTTTGTGGCTCAGCAGGCGTCAGTACAAACATCAGACACACACATGCAAACACACACACACACACATGCACACACACACACACACACACACACACATACACACACACAAGAGTCCCAATGCAATAAACCTGGTCATAGTGGTATCCAGTGTGATCTACTATGAGCCCAAAAAAAACCTGATTCCCTCATCCAGTGTGGTTGCATGTCATCACTCCCTCAACACCCGGAGTGGTCTAACAACAGCTGCTCTCACACCTCCGAGGAGAGACCACACTCTATCAGTCTCTCTCTCTCTCTTTCTCTCCCTCCCTCTCTCTCTCCCTCTGTGTGTGTGTGTGTGTGTGTGTGTGTGCATGTGAGTCAGCCAGCCAGGCTACTTGTGTAGCTTCAATATCACCCATTCAAACAGAAGATACCTTGACATGACTGCACTCTGTTAGGGGTGAGCATGTGAGATGGAGAGGTAGTGAGTGGGATGAATGTTGAGTCCTCGGGGAGATCTCAGCCCACCGCTCACATGGATGTGAAGGATCTGCTTGTAAATGGCAAAAAGACTTGTCAGTGACATGTGAAGAATGTCAGTGGTTTTGATTTCATGACAGACAAGCGAACATGAATAAACCCCTCAGATGAAGTCACTGTAAAATGAAATGTCACAGATGTCAGTCAGAGGCAACAGCTTCATGTGAACAAACTGAATAAAATGAGACACTTACAGGAGTAGATATCAGGCTCTATTGTAGCCTACACATGGGGCAAAGCTCCATGTAAGGCTTATTCTTTTTTTTCAGTATATTTTTACTTTATTTCTAGGACAATGAAGAGTGTGACAGGAATATGTCTCACTCCTACCCCCGCAAGGCTTATTCTTATCTTGCACCCAATAAAGTCATCTATTGTTTGCCATGGGCTTCACTTTAATCAAACCTTGAGGCCAGATACGTGTTAAATAAGAACATAATGTGTGCTCTGGCGTATGATCCAAAATTTGCTATCTTGCACCATCTTAAAATAAATACACCGTTGACCATACCTGGTCTAAAGCGACAGATGCATATTTATATATAAGCAGAATTGAAGACACTGTCACAAGATGTTAACAGCCCAAAACAACCAGTCCCAAACAACTCCTCTGCAGGATAAATATCCTTTGGATGTTTTGTTCATTCGAACATTATTGGGGTAAGCTTTCCTTTTTTCAGGCTATGTTTTTTTTCGAGCCCACTGTCAGTCAACAGTGAAAGTGACTTAGATGTACAGTAAACCCAGTCCTGCACATTCTCTCCACAAAAATAAATCATGCTTGCCAATTTCTCTCCATCTCCTACTCCATCCCTGACATCCGTGAATATGAATGAGTGTGTGCATAGTGTGTGTCTGTTGTTGTATATGTGTGTGTGTGTGTGTCTGTGTGTGTGTGTGTGTGCGTGTGTGTGTGTGTGTGTGTGTGTGTGTGTGTGTGTGTGTGTGTGTGTGTGTGCGCGCACGTGTGTTTATCTCTGTGTGTACGTGTGTGTGTGTGTGTGTGCGTGTGTGTGTGTGTGTGTGTGTGTGTGTGTGTGCTTGCTTGCCTGCATGTGTTTGTGTTTTTATGTATGTGTGCGTGTGGGTGTGTTTATGTGTGATAGGTAGAAACACACGGTCTGTGATCATAAAATCACGCCCTTACACACGCGTAAACTTTGCAACTCTGACCATGTGTTTCAGATGGCTAAAATACAGCCCATACTGTACAGTGTGTTGTTCTTCCTGATTTCAAAATGGTGTGTTAGAAGTCATATCACATACAGGTCATTCAGGTTACCAGGTTTGTACTGTATGGCTGAATATGTCAAGTCCCCCTTCCCCCCACACACGGACACACACACACACACACACACACACACACACACACACACACACACACACACATACACACATACTGTACACATCCCAAGTGAGTTTTTTTTGCACCTCCCCTTGCACACAGCAGCCTGCTACACACACACACACACACACATTCACATGCACGCGTGCACACACACACACACACACACACACACCTACTGTATGCATGCACACACACACAAACACACACACACACACACACCAAGTGAGTTATTTTTTACATAAACAGTATCATGGGATTTCACATGCATAATTCTTTGTCTTGACCCTTGACCCTTGACCCTTGACCTCTGACCTCCCTAGGCTCTGTCGGGGTGTCGCGTGGCCCAGGTGCTGATGCAGTACTGCGTGGGGGCCAATTACTGTTGGCTGCTGGTGGAGGGGCTTTACCTGCACAACCTGCTGGTGCTCATGGTCTTCTCCGAGAACAGCTACTTCTGTGGCTACCTCGTCATTGGCTGGGGTGAGTACACACACACACACACACACACACACACGCACACACACGCACACACACCATCATCATCGGTGGACACTCGGGGTCGAGTATGTCTGTCCTCCTTCTTGGTCCTTATGGGTCTTCAGATGGGCAAAGAGGCCAATCCTAGACCCACATACTTTGGTGCAATGTGGGCATGGATGAACCACGGTGATTGGGTTTTGGTGGAGCCTTCTTAGTGGAGGTGGTCTCTTTTTTTCGTCTGCGCTTCTGCTCTGCAGCACTGTGGAGATCGTTGTTATACTGTGCAGTCCCATCTTGGACAGCTTGCCTCCAGGCAGCCCTGTTTCTTGCTGTAGCCTCCCAGGTCTTAAGGCATATGTGGCACTTCTTGAGGTTGTCTTTGATGTTATCTTTGTACCTTCCCTTTTGGCCTCCTGGGGCGTGTTTTCCTTGGACAAGCTGTGAGTAGAGGACTTGTTTGGGGAGGCGGGAGTCAGGCATCCGGATCACATGTCCAGTCCATCTGAGTTGGAGTTGGGCAACGATGGCGGTGATGGTAGAGACGCCAGCCTCCTCCAGGACACTGGTGTTTGTCCGTCGATCCTCCCAGGTTATCCTGAGGATTCTCCTGAGGTACCTCTGGTGGAAGGCCTCACATGCTCTCAGGTGCCTACTGTATGTGGTCCAGGCTTCTGACCCATACAGGAGAGTGGGGAGCAGTACTGCTTTATAGACCAGGATTTTGGTCTTTGACTGGAGATCGCGGTTCTCAAAGACCCAGTCTCGAATATGCCCCGCTGGCACAGCTAATGCGATGGTGTACCTCCTCATCAATGGTGGCTTTAGATGACAGAAGGCTACCTAGGTATGGGAAGTGGTCCACATTTTCCAACCTGATGTTTTCAATGGAGATGTTTGGGGGAGTATTGCTGTTTGGTGATGGCTGATGGAGGATTTGTCTTTTTGATGTTTATGGCCAGACCAAGCTGTTTGTACGCTTTCGCGAAGGCAGTCAGGGTGCTCTGTAGGTCCTCTTCTGAGAGGGCTACAGTTGCATTATCGTCTGCATACTGCAGCTCTGTGATGGATACAGTGGTGGTTTGATCTTTAGCACTCTCGCTCTTTCTTTCATGTCAGCTTTCAGTCTTCTTTCAGAAGAAACCGGTATAACTCCCTTAACGAAGTCAGACTGACAGGCATACTGTACTACCATTCAGTATGGCAAAGATTATAGTACATAGTGTCCTTTGTCATTTCCATTATTTCTTGAGAGCGGATTTCATTCAGAACATTTTCTATACAGTCGTGCAGTGCAGAGGGCTGAGTATTCTATTACAGTGGCATGCTCGTCAGCATCAAGGCCACAGGCTCCATACTGGGAGCACACGCATTATGGGATGCGCAAACGCATATAAACGCATGAAATACAAATGGAAGCTTTTTTCAAGTCAACACGACCCACATGTGACATGTATAAGTTAAGAGGGATTTTGTAAGTAGCAGTAATGGAAGGAGTAAAACCATTACTGATTAGCGTTGGAATACATTTTCTGGCAACATTTTGATGTTTAATTTCCTTCTCCATATGCAGGCACTCCTGTGTTGTTTGTGGCGCCCTGGATTGCTATGAGATATTATTATGAAAACACCAGGTGAGACCTCCACTGTCTAAATTGGACGTATAGTATCTGTATTAGGCTAATTTGATTTCCTGTAATCCAATTATCAACACAGTACTGTGTGTGTGTGTGTGTGTGTGTGTGTGTGTGTGTGTGTGGCATGTTGTTCATGTGTGTGTGTGTGTGTGTGTGTGTGTGTGTATGTGTGTGTGTGTGTGTGTGTGTGTGTGTGTGTGTGTGTGTGTGTGTGTGTGTGTGTGTGTGGCATGTTGTTCATGTGTGTGTGTGTGTGTGTGTGTGTGTGTGTGTGTGTGTGTGTGTGTATGTGTGTGTGTGTGTGTGTGTGTGTGTGTGTGTGTGTGTGTGTGTATATGTGTGTGTGTGTGTGTGTGTGTGTGTGTGTGTGTGTGTGTGTGTGTGTGTGTGTGTGTGTGTGTGTGTGTGTGTGTGTGTGTGTGTGGCATGTTGTTCATGTGTGTGTGTGTGTGTGTGTGTGTGTGTGTGTGTGTGTGTGGCATGTTGTTCATGTAACCCACATTAACTTCAGTAATTTGCTCCAGGTGCTGGGAGATCAATGAGAACATGGCGTACTGGTGGATCATCAGGACCCCTATTATGCTGGCTATACTGGTGAGTGTGTGTGTGTGTGTGTGTGTGTGTGTGTGTGTGAGAGAGAGAGAGAGAGAGATTCTGTTCCTCATGGCTATACTGGTGAGTGTGTGTGTGTGTGTGTGTGTGTGTGTGTGTGTGTGTGAGAGAGAGAGAGAGAGAGATTCTGTTCCTCATGGCTATACTGGTGAGTGTGTGTGTGTGTGTGTGTGTGTGTGTGTGAGAGAGAGAGAGAGAGAGAGATTCTGTTCCTCATGGCTATACTGGTGAGTGTATGTGTGTGTGTGTGTGTGTGTGTGTGTGTGTGTGAGAGAGAGAGAGAGAGAGATTCTGTTCCTCATGGCTATACTGGTGAGTGTGTGTGTGTGTGTGTGTGTGTGTGTGTGTGTGTGTGTGTGTGTGTGTGTGTGTGTGTGTGTGTGTGTGTGTGTTTGTGCGTGTGAGAGAGAGAGAGAGAGAGAGAGAGAGAGAGAGATTCTGTTCCTCATGGCTATACTGGTGAGTGTGTGAGAGAGAGAGAGAGAGAGAGAGAGTGAGAGAGAGAGAGGGACGGACGGACATCAGAGTTGATCAAAAATATAATCTTTTATTGCAATAATTAAATATTCATTCTAAAATCTAGGGGTTTCATGTAGTAAAAGACACACACACCCAAGAGCATGGCTGACAAATGCCAGCCCAACTCAGGAGCTTCTTATGCTCACCTTCAGGTGTACACAATCAGGTTGATTATGGCCCAAACACCACCCAAAGGCTGGTGCACTGTCACTGCAGGGCCAGTGGGGGTGCAGAGGGGCGTAACAATGTTAGAGAGGCATGCTATTCCTCCTGGCTATTATACTGGTGTGTGTGTGAGAGAGGAAGTATAATACCGTTTTTTACAATCACTTTGCTACTATTTTCAGAACCTTGGTGTCATTTTTCACAGCTCTAGACACAAAACTCACAACCAATGATCAAAATACATATTTTTCAAAACTCTAACCCTTTTCTCAATTGCTTGGATACAATACACATACAACTTAGATCATTTGTTCATTCAACAAAACTCACCTGTTCAATATGATACAACTTAACCTCAAAGTACTACTATTTCAAAAGGCAATTCACACATTACATTTCAAATGAGCGTCTATTCATTTCCTTACAATGATCTAACTATCAATTGATACAACTGCTCAAAATGATAAGTAACTGTTGCATTACTCTTATGCAGTTGTATGGAAACACGAAACAGACACACAATCTTCCATGTTTACTGCAAATCATGAAAGTTTCAAGATGTAACGAGATTCACTGTCACCAATTAGCGTGGAGCATGAACCAATTAGACTACAATATCTTTATATATATATAAAAAATATTTTTTCTATTTTCTATTTTCATCAGGCTGTCTTTTCTTTTCTATTTCATAGCTAATTATTTTTTACTTTAATTCAAATAAACCTATGTTGTGATTTTACTGTAGTGTTTTGCATCAATATATTACAAACTTTGATCAATGATTCCACTGTGTCTGTAGTATTCCCTCTACTACTGCAGTACTTTTACAGAGATGTGTTTACTGTACTGTTCCTGTAGTACCATAATGAAACCTGTATCACCTATTTTGTTCTACAATATCTAATGATTGTACGAACAATGACCCAATGAAACTATCGGTTGCTTGTGTGCGGGTGATCTATAGTCAGTGGTATTTCACAGTAAATTTGTTTTTTGAACCAATGATTGTGCAATTGCAAGATTTCTTTGAAGATGTGAATGTACAATCCAATGTTTTGAACATTAGAGGGCCTGTGTTACAAGTGATAACCGTTTTGAGTTTTGTGTCTAGAGTTTTGTAAAATGACATCAAGGTTCTAGTAGCAAAGTGATTGTAAAAAACTGTAACGGAACAGCTTTGAAGAGCATCAGAGATGCCATGCCAATGTGTCCTTTGTGTGACAAGTCATGTCTACATTTTTGTTGTCATTGTTGAACAGAGACTGCATACGTGTTTGTGTGTGCATGTACAGTTGTTTGCAACTACAGATAGGGGGACAATTATTCATACTCCTGGAAAATATTGATTAGAAATGGATGATTTTCTCACAGAGAGGCGTGGTACTGTACAGTAGGTATTATAGGAACACTTTTCAGATCTGTGAATGCAAATAAAGATGTTTCCATTGATTATTTAAAAATGATTTGAATCATTTTGGACAAGCTATTTTTCTGAACTGTATGTGTGGGTGTGTTGGAGAAAGAGCAGGCAGGTGTAAGTATGTGTATGTGTGTGTGTGCGTGTCTGTGTGTGTGTGTGTGTGTGTGTGTGTGTGTGTGTGTGTGTGTGAGTGCGTGTGTGTGTATATGTGTGCGTGCGCGTGTGTGTGTGTGTATGTGTGTGCGTGTGTGTGTGCCTGTGTGTGTGTGTGTGTGTGTGACGTGACATGCCCTGTTCTCTGCCGCACTCTTCACCGTTGACTGCCGCAACTGAAGGCATGACTCACACTGTCATGGCGCCGTGGCTCGTGGCCTTTATTAAACTCCTGAAGCAGCTCCACATGGAGAGGCGAGGCTGGGCGCTATAAACCAGTAGACACGAGCATCAGAGCAGCAACATGAACATGAACTTTACCAGCCCACCAGCCATGTATTAGATGAGTCAGTTCTCAAATGTCACTCTCTCCCTCTCTTTCTCTTTCTCTCTTTCTCTCTCTCTCTCTTTTATCTGTTCTCTCCTTCATCCTCCTTCATCCTCCTTTTGTTTTGCTGTTGTTTCTTTTTTATGTCTGATAACCCCCGCCACCCTTGCTCTCTCTCTCTTCTCTCTCTCTCTCTCTCTCTCTCTCTCTCTCTCTCTCTCTCTCTCTCTCTTTTTCTCTCTCTGATACAGGTCAATTTTTTCATATTCATTAGGATTATCCTAATCCTCATCTCCAAGCTGAAAGCACACCAAATGAGGTACACCGATTACAAGTTCAGGTAAGAGCACGTCTCTTAGTGCTGTCTCTGTCTCTGTGTCTTTTCTCTTTGCCACATCAAAGGACCTCATGGTTCCTTCTTGCAGGAAGTTCACCTCCCGGATTACAGTTAGACAAATCCACACAATTAACCTAACCAGGCTTGTTCCTGCCTCAAAGGAGACTCTTCTCCTCTCTCCCCATTTAGACCCGCTGCGCTGCTTCACTCAAGGCCATAATAATGATTAATGCATTTGCCCAGATGTAGTATAAATGCATTTCACCCACGTGCCATGGAACTCCCACGGAGCACACTTGGTTTTTGTGCAAATATAAACATTTGAATGAATATGTGGCGGCGTGTGTGCTCAGGGAGCCTTTGATGTTTCAGCTGGAGTTTCAGCTGGAATTTTTATACTCTTTGACTTCAAATCCCATGAGCCTCCAGGCCATAGGAGGAGTTTTAGGAAGTCGTCTTCCTACCCCTGCGGAGGGGGGGGGGAAAGTGTTTAATCTTCAGACGCAAGGCAAGTTGCGACCCTGATCCAATTCCTACTACACTGGGCTCGGATAAGAGGGAGACTCCAGAAGCTCTAAAAATGGAACAAGACAGACTGACAAAGAACGAGGAAGAGAGATAGACAGAGAAAGAGGGAGAGAGAGATAGAGAAAGAGGGTGAGAGAGATAGACAGTAAAATAAAAAGAGAGATACTTCAAGAAGGAAGAGAGAGAAATAGAAATTACTTAATAGAAATAAGCAATGGAGAAACTGGAAAAAGAAGAGACGTCAGAAAAGAAATGAAGTTAGATATAAAAACTGAGTATGAATGGGTCTTTGAAATGCCACTGGGCATGAATGGTCTACTAAATGCACTGGCGCCAGACGAAGCTTTATCAGAGGAAATTAGATTTTCCATGAATCTGAAATGGAAGATTATAGCTAACAATGTCTCAAATTACTTTATTTGATTGATTATATGATAAATTCTCTATTCTTCAAATGATACATTCATTTCAGATAGATATAGGCCTAATTCAGATGTATATCATCGGGTGCCATCTGGAATAGCTTAAGCTTTAAAAAAAAAACATCTCTCTCTCTCTCTCTCTATATATATATATATATATATATATATATAAATTCCTGAATGAAGTCTGACTTACAGGCATATCTTTAACATTCAGGCTCACAAAGATTACATACTGACGTGTATAATTTCCATAATCTTCTGCGAATGGAATTCATTGATAACAGTTGTGCAGTGCAGAGGAATCAATATTTAATCATAATACAGATCTGGTGCTCTTTTCCGCGAGTGCTGTTATCTACTGTCTATATACTGTATTTCATTCAAGGTATTTCTCCACGGTTTGGTTGGCCGTGTGTGTATTGGCTTGATGGCCAGAGGAACATTGAAGTTGAAGTTGAATTTGTTGTATTTTTCGTGAAGCACACAGTAGCGTACGTAACTCAACTCTTTCAGTAATCTGGTTTTATGTAAGATCACATTTCCTCATGTGCACATGCAGTAAGATGGCTACGGCAAAGCTACTCTGGAGACGGCTATGGGGACATTGGGTGCCTCTCATGTAGTTTATACGTCCTCCCTCGCTCCTCGGGCCTCGATCCTCACTGATCTACAAAAAGAAAGATAGACAAAGGGATAGACTATCGTTGTTGCCGCCCCATCATTCTTTATGTAGATCAGTGAGGATTATAATTGTTGGTTTGGCGTAAGTTCCTTGTATGTTTTTGGTGAGTCTCTGTGTGATGCGACGCGTCTGGTGGTCCTGCAGGTTGGCCAAGTCCACTCTGACCCTCATCCCACTGCTGGGGATCCATGAGGTGGTGTTCGCCATCATGACGGAGGAGCAGACCGAAGGGACACTAAGGAACATCAACCTGTTCTTCGAGCTCTTCTTCAACTCCTTTCAGGTAGGCTACGGGGAGTAAGGGCGAAATGAATTAGTCTATGTTTGTATGTATGTGTGTGTGTGTGTGTGTGTGTGTGTGTGTGTGTGTGTGTGTGTGTGTGTGCACGCATGTGCGGGTGGGTGCTTGCACGTGTGTGTATCTGTGTGTGTGTGTGTGTGTGTATGCCTTTGTTGTGAGGGGTCTATTTGCTGTGCAATCTCCACAGAAATGAAGGTATAAAAATAACATATTCTTCTCTTTTTGTGTATCTCTTGAAAGGGTTTCCTTGTGGCCATCCTGTACTGTTTTGTGAACAAAGAGGTTGGTGATCCATGCAATGAATGACCTTCTGTCTTATATACTGTAGGCCTACATGCACACTCATGATGAACACACACACACACACACACACACACACACATGCTGACAGACACACACACACAGACACACAGACACACACACACACATACACACACACACACACGACCTGGGACACCAATTTGTGTTACACAAATTGGCTGTCCCAGGTCCTGTCTTCTATTGTCTTCCTCCTCTCCTCCACCCTGTCACCACTGCTGCCTTGCGCTGCGCTACGCTACGCCATGGTACTTATCACAAGGTCACGCCAATATCAGAAATAACCACGGGGCTGGGAGTGAACCGCCCGCCCGCACCCCATCCACCCACCCGCTTGTCTGTTTACCTGCCTGGTGGGGAGAGCACTGGCCTGCAGCAGCAGAGATCCACAGTTAGCGCTCAGGCTCCTACAGATCTCTCTGCTGCTGATAAGACTGCTGTGATTAGCACTACCGTTAGCACTCTGGCCCTACAGCTCTCTCTGCTGCTGATAAGACTGCTGTGATTAGCACTAACGTTAGCATTGAGGTTCCTACAGATCTCTCTGCTGCTGATAAGACTGCTGTGATTAGCACTAACGTTAGCATTTAGGTTCCTACAGATCTCTCTGCTGCTGATAAGACTGCTGTGATTAGCATTGAGCTCCCAAGACCTGATGTGTATCTCTCATTAAGAACAGAAGTGCAGATGGGCACGTTTGCATGTGGTGAGGTGGTGATTGATTGATTTGGATGTCTTGATGTTATTTAGCCTGACTCTCACCAGATCCTTGTAGTTCCACCATGCTCCACCAGAGGCGTTTCGCTGAGCTCCACACAAGGGTTTGGGATCGAAGGCAATGCAAACTCCTTCAAGGGAGAAAAAAATAATGAACCAATCAGGATCACCGGGCAGGATTTCATAGATGTCACGTAGCGCCGAAGCGCTGTCTGAATCAAACAACAATAGCGGCAAGCAGCGAGGAGGCGTGTGCTGACATTGATTCTGCTATTTCAACTGTTTTGTCGAATCTATCGAGTATTCATTCTTTAAAAGATGAACAGAGAATGGTTTTGAAGGCATTTATTGGTGGCAAGGATGTTTTCACTCTTCTTCCGACCGGGTTTGGCAAGAGCTTAAAGTAGCCTAGCACGTCATTCAAGATAACAGACGTGGAAACAGAAAGTGGTTTATCCAATCACATTAAAGGATTTTTTTACAAGACCCCGCCTTCTGAAATACATCTCCTATCGAGAAGTCCCAGATCCTTGTGTGAAGCTCAGCGAACTACAAGGATCTGGCGAGAGTCAGGGTAGATGTTGTTGGGATTAGTGGGAAAAATAACAACTCAATACAGGTATCCACAGTGTGCTGGCTGTAATCTGGTTATGGTTTATATTGGGGTGAATAAACTTAAGTACATTCATTGTATCATGATGTTTTTTTGACCTATTAACCCATACAGAAATAAAGCATGTTTTAAAGTGTAAAAAATGTGGGCCAATTTTGAATATTTACATATATTTCGAAAATATATTGTAAAAATACATGTCAAATATGTTTTGCTGTGTATGGGCCTGTATGGGCATTATATTTTGAAAATATTTTTTATTTTAAATACATTTTTTGTGTATGGGAAGAAGAGCAATTATTTTCTGATAAAAGATTCAACAGAATGCAACATTGAAGAACATACAGGAATATAGGAATTCACATAATTTCTTAGAAGGGCAGCCATGGCACATTGAAATACACATAAAAGAAATGTACATAGTCTATATAATAATCCAAGAATCTACAGAATGCTCCTCAGGTTTTTGACTCCTCCCCTTTTCCGTGCAGGTCCAATCGGAGATCAAGAAGAAGTGGCAGCGATGGCGGCTAGGCATCAGCGTGCTGGATGACCAACGCAACACTGGCAGCCACACGCCCCAGGGCAATGCCATCGTCGGGCACGTGTGCCACCACAACCCCCCGTGCCAGCCAGAGTGCCCCCAGGACTGCGTCTCAGACCCCCAGGCCCTCGCCGCCCAACCTGCCCAGCTCAACCACCACCACCACCACCACCACCACCACAACCACCACCACAACCACCCCGGGGCCAAGAAAGGGAAGGCGTACTGCTACATCTCTGCCCGCAAGCAGGCCATGAACGGCCTGGATGGGCAGGGAACGGGCCCCGAAAACGGAGGCGGAGGAGATGGGGGGGACGGGGTGATCAAGTACTCGGAGAGCTACTGCTGACAGCACACCTGGCCCAACCCTCACCTGGACAGTAGGACAGCATCAGGCCTGGTGAAGCAGCAGTCTGACTCAGTCCCCTGAACTCGCTTGTTGTGAGTCTGTGTGATTTTGGATAAAAGTGGCTGCTAAATACCTGTCACGATAATTGACTTTAGGTGACCTTGGAACAAATCCCATCCAGCTCTGATACACGAACGTGGAATCAGCTCATTTGCAACAATAAGTATGTGTATGTGAAAATGAATGGGAAAGCCACACACACAGACAAACACATGTACACACACACGTACACGTACACACACACACGTACACACACACACACACACAGTATCTGTGAGCTCAGTTCATTGTTCAGATAGGTGATTGTGTCCTATACGAGACGCAGCATTACAGTAGGTCATTGTGATGATGACTTTGGATCATTCCGCATCATGAACTCTCAGACACCTGGAGGAGGTCGGAGCTACAGTATCTCTTGCCCTCCGTTCACAAGGAGACATCCGTTGGATGACCAGGAAGTTGGAGATAACATGAGTGATACAAGGAGATTTCTGATGAAAAAAAAGAGGAATAATTTTATCTTGTAAAAAGTGAAGCTGGTGTGGTAAGGGATGATATCTGGTCAGTAGAGGAATAATCTACTGATTTTCTGGACTCAGGGTCACCGGATGCCTGAGCGAGTTGTCAAAAGCACAGTTCAGCACCTGTGACCTTTGACCTTGTCGATTGCATCCAAATAGAGGACTAGTTGTCCCACTTTGGATAGCTGTTGTTGGAATTTCTACCTCTGTGGCTGTTTGTGGACTACAGTAAATGGGCCATCTATGCCAGCTGTACAACACGTGTCAGATACTGTACATTTCAGTGGTGTGTGCTCACATGATGAAGACTGATGGAACTGATGTGTATTTTTATATATATATATATATATATATATATATTTGTAGACTACACATAAACAAGACAGTGAAGTATGTTGTGTACGGGCCTCTGCAAATAGACCTCTCGCAACAAAGGCATACACCCACACACACCCAC
Organism: Sardina pilchardus; assembly: GCF_963854185.1. Lineage (NCBI taxonomy): Eukaryota > Metazoa > Chordata > Actinopteri > Clupeiformes > Clupeidae > Sardina > Sardina pilchardus. The sequence goes on from NC_085006.1 coordinate 28,043,606, forward strand.
CCATACACACACACACACACACACACACACACACACACACACACACACACACACACACACACCCTCACAGCCCAGAATGTAAAGGTACTTTATATAGCAATGTAAATAACCAATTCCACCTCCTCAATCTCAGCATTTATATGACCCTTTTCAGGAAGCTGTGTAGGCTGCATCTTTCAACAGTGTCCTTCAACTACAGAGCTGCACAGATTTGCAGCAATACTGACATGACACAGTCTTGTCAAAAGCATAGGAAGTGCTTCAACACAGACCACTGTCATAACAGTACATCAACTTTGAGATTGTGGCTGCTTCAAGAGGGCAAGAGGGTCCATTCCATGAATAGCTGTCTCTCAAGATGCCTGATTAAATCTGTAGTCAGGGGGCCAAAACTGATATTAAAACTTTTTCGGACACTTTTTGGTACAAGCATACAACCTATCCAGTATTGATATTTAACCCCTCAACATGAGTTCTAGACAGGTTGTCAGCTTAGAAAATGTTATTTTGTCCATTTTAACACTATATTCTTAAAAATGGAAAAAGCGGATTTTTCCCCCAAAGTGCTTCCTTTTTCTTCCATGTTACCTACTGTAATCTTGGGCAAATGTGCAATATAATCCAACTTGTGTGCAAGCATGATCATTAAAAAATAATGATCGATAAATGCCACAAGAGTATCACACCACAAGGGCCACTGTTGTGTCAGGGGTCCAATTCTGAAAAGGGCTTCCGTTAAGACTTTTGCAGACATGTTTTGGTTCAAGCTGGCAGTGTCACCCTATTTTTTTTTTGTTAGAAGACACAAATAGGTAAGATATCAGGGTGGTTGTGAAGACGAAGTTAAAAGCTTGTAGGGAGAGACATGCAATGCTGCACAAGTTATAATATTTAAATGTTACAGTGAAAATGTAGAACTGTAGATGGTGGTGTACAGTGCTATTTAACTTCATTAATATACCAGGTTGTGACACAAATTATATTTAATGGACATATTACTATAGTTATTCATTCAATCCAAACATAACTGCTCTCTCACTTCTTTAGGGTTAGGGGATAGTAACTAGTTAGCAATAACAACTTTGTTAGTCGTATGGCAAAGGTACTGTATGTTTTTCCCCTGTAAAACCCCGGAAGTTAACTGAACTCAAATTATTTGAGTACTGTAAAGCCTGGGAAGCTAACTTATCTGAAATTATTTGAGTAAACCGGATGCTTTGACATTTGAGTTTGGCAACTCATTTAATTTGAGTGTAAATAAGTCATTCAACTGGAGTTATTAGTATATTGTAGTATGTATTGCATTTTGTGTTGGGATAACTTAAAGGAGTCAAGTTAACTACACTAATTTTATTCACCTAATAACAACTTGAGTGATTTATCATGACAAGTAAGAATTATGTAGGCCTACACACGAAAAAATGCAATCAATGTGTGAGCTATCATTTTCTATGGATTATGGGTAAATGCTTCTTTGATTTTCTAATAAGGATTTGTTCTCTTAGCTGTTAATTGTGGCTTCTTACTGTTTATGGGCTTCTCCTTACTGTTTACTGTAAGGAGAAGCCCATTTTCAAAATATAAAGAACATAATGAAGTTCACTTTTACTTGGCCTAATGCAAAGTTGATTGCGTTTCCCAATTTGACTTCGACCTATAGTCACTTGAAAGTGTCACAAAGTTGAGTATCCCAATGGTGTGATTGAGCCTCCTATTGTCTGTCTGTATTGTCTCTTGGGGAGATACAGACACATTATGCATGTTTACATTGAGTAACTATATTACCCCTCTTATGGGCAGGATATGAGCTTCAGGAGTAAAGATTTCAGGATTTTTTTTATAGGTTTAAATTTCTATTAAATGAATAGGATTACTGCAGAATGAGGGTAATTGTGAAACATAATATTTATCACCATGGCAGTACTGGCCATCATGATATACTGTATCTTCAGATTATCATTACGTCTGTCAGAAGCATTACACATGATCTAAGATTTTAAAATCAGCCCACAGGCCAAGTCTGTTGTGGATAGTCATCTGCTTGATGGTGTGTGGTGTCAATGTAAATAACACAATAACATAACAGCTATAGTATAGCCGTAAATATAGTTTAACTATTGCATTTAAGATTCAACTTCAGATTAATATGTGATAATGTGTTAAGAATACTATGGACAGTGACATTCTGGGAAATGTAATGTGTGGTCAGCCATTTCTTATTGTGAATATACTTCTTGCCATGATTACTTAATTCATCATCATCATCATCAACCGTTTTTTATTCAGGGAAAATTGACTGAGCATCAAGCTCTTTTACAGCAATGCCCTGTCACAAAACATATAACAACAATAATCAAAATAATAAAACGAGAAAAAGAAAAAGATACAAAAAGCAAATAATTAAACTGACACAAAATAGCCAGGTGCCAGACAGAGCGGCGTATTCGCACAGCGTTCCTGTACAGACATAAAGACACATTAGACAACCACTACAAACATAGCGCATTTCACGTGCACAGAACCCATACACAGACAGTGCCGAACGGAGTGGCGTAATCGCCAGCGTACCCGTGGCAACAAAGAACAAACAAATTTACAAAATAACAAGACACAAGACAAAAGATGCCGGACGGAGCGGCGTAATCGCCTGCGTACCCGACAGACACCAAGACATACATACAAAGACATACAAAGACAGACACCAAACAACAATTAACATAATAATAAAATAACATAGATTAAGATATAAGACAGACAAACAAACACAAATCAAATAAATAAATAATAAAAGCAAACAAAATGAGAAAAGTCCACGCCAACTTAGTCCAAATCGACTGCATCAGTAGACGGCCGAGAAAAGTCCCAGGGCACAGTCCCGTAGCTGATGAGACCAACCCGGCGGAATTCGCTAGGCAGAGCGCAGGCAGGCCGTCTGGAGAACACCAGCTGAGGCACAAGCAGCAGAAGCACCGAGCAGCCTGAAGTCGAGAGCGACCCTGCAGGTCAGCAGCATTTTGTCCCTGGCCTCCAACGTTTGCGCTGCTCGATCCAGACAGGCAGCAGCTCGATCGGCAGTCGCGGCAGCAACGCCCGCAGTTGGTATCGATCGCCCGCGGTTGGTAGCCATATGGTCCTCAGCTCAGCTGTCCTGATCAGACGGTGAGGTGCAGCGCACGGATGGAGGATGTGAGAGGCCCAGGGCAAAAATCGTCAGCGGTCTTCGAGCCATAGGACTTTCACTGGTGGCAACAGCCAACTTGAAACAGCAAAATAAGGACTAAGGAAAGCGCAAAACTATCGAAAATACTTATTAGCTTATTAGCCTGTTTGATGCTCATTGAGCTCAATGCAAATCAAACCAGCTAATAGGCCAACTGAACAAAACACCATGCCAATCTCTAGTTATGGTGAAGGGTGTGTGATGATGTGGGGCTATTTTAGTTCCAAAGGTCAAGGGAACTTTATCAGGATGCATAGTATCCTGGATCCATGAAATAAGTGGCCTTTAAAAATCTGCCTGCCCCTATGTTAACCCTTTGTGTTAAATTCCCATAGGGTTACATAGGGGTGCCAATACATTTTTTTGTTTATGATACATTATTCATTCACATAGAAAGTTGGTGTCCTTAAAGGTTGGATATTTTCTACTTTTATTACTTAAGGCATTACGATCAATATTTCCAAAAGATGATTTTATATTCCTCTTTTTAGTCAACTTTAACATGGGTGCCAACACTTTCAGCCATGACTGAATTTTACTCAAGTTGAAATTAGGTGAATAAAATGAGTATACAGTAGTTTACTTGACTCCTTAAAGTTATCCCAACACAAACTACACACATAGAAATAACTCAGCTGAATGACTTATTTACACTTAAGTTAACTTCCCGGGTTTTACAGTGCAGCCAAGCAGTGGTGCTCAGGTAGGCAGCCAACAGAAGGTACCCAGGGACCATGTCCATGTGCTCAGTCTGAGTCCTGGTCAGGGACATCGACACTGCCTGGTACTGCACTGACTTCCACTTTCCTCACATCCACATATCGTCAGCTCCAAGCACCTGACCTGTTCTCACCAAGCTCCAAGCACCTGACCTCTGTGGTTAAAAGTTGGGGGGAAAGCATGCCATCCTTCATGTCCCTTCTTCTGGTGGCTGCCTATACCCGAGCACCACTGCTTGGATGGGGAAAAATACCTTTGCCATACGACTATTACAAAGTTATTACTACTAACTAGTTACTAACCTCTAATCCTAAAGAACTGAGAGAGCAGTTATGTTTGGGTAGAATTGATAACTATAGTGATATGTCCATTAAACATAATTTGTCACAACCTGGTACATTAATGAAGTGAAATAGCACCATAGACCACCATCTACAGTTCTACATTTTCGCCATAACATTAAAGTATTACAACATGTGCAGCAGTGCACTGTTTCTCCCTACATGCTTTAAACTTGGCTTGACTCATTCCCATAGATAGGGGTACTGATTGATAGAGGTTTTGGAATGCTATGTTATGTTTCCAATCTGATATTCACTTTGAAAACTGGTTCTCTTTAGGCGGAGATTGTTTTTTTCATGTTCTAGGTCTGTTGTCTCTTATACTGTACAATAAATGTTAATTCTGACACTTCAGCAGACATCCCACGAGTGTTAGCTTTCATTCCATACCATTTTTATCTATATGGTCCTTGTGGTTGTGGAGATATTCAACATTTATCGTTGGCATGTCATGTTGAGCAAGAAACCAAAAAATTGGCCTGAAATTGCTTGCACCAGTCAAAAAATGTTGCTTGACAACCACCATAATATCTTACCTATGGGTGTCTTCTAACTAAAAAAATAGGTTGACCGCTTGTACCAAAACATGTCCGCAAAAGTCTTAACGGAAGCCCTTTTCAGAATTGGCCCCCTGACAACTGCCATAAATTTTTTTCCCAAAACACACACACACACACACACACACACACACACACACACACACACACACGAGGTCTGTGATCTATCAGACGGGAGAGTGTATCAGTCATCTATGGCGTCGTTCAACCATCAGGATGTAGATTACAGTAGTCATGTAAAGAGATATCATTAGCTATGATCTTGGATCAGTTATATCAGCCTAAATGCTTTGGATCCCAACAATGACAATCCTGGCATCGATGTAGTCTAGTCTGGGAGAGAAATGATCAGTGGTCAAGGCCAAGGCCACAGTGTTTTGAATTGACTCGGACAGTTTGCCCTCTGAATGACCTCTACGTAAGACACTGCATGAGGAGCCCGCACTTTTGTTTACCATCACAGAGAAGACGGGAAAATGCAAATTCCTGCTCCAGAACATGCCAGTCTTTTACGTAATGGGTTTCCCTCCAGGAATTTGCATTGAAGCTGCACTTCCTACGGTGCCATGTTTGGTGTTATTGTTAAGATTTTGAGAGTAGATAATAGCAGTTGTGTTGAGGACACATCAAAGAGCTTGTGTATGCCATGCATCCTGCCGCTAAGTTGCTCTGACAAATAGCATACAACCTCCAGTGACATTTTAAAAAAAGTGAACTTCAGAGTTCCATCAGAGACAGATGGCTCTGTCTTTTCAGTGTGTGTGTGTATGTGTGTGTGTTTGTGTTTGTCTGTATGTGTGTGTGTGTGTGTGTGCGCGCGCGCGTGCATGCGTGTGTGTGTGTGTGCTTTAAGATTAAGTTTAAAATAAAATGATGTAACAGGCCAGTGTATGCAAAAGATGTAGTATTGGAATGTTTATGTTAGGTCTGCACTTTCATTGATCATCACCATTTCTGTTGTTCACAGTTCAGTCTCTGTAAGGTCGATGCAGCAGATTCTGAAGGATTTTATTTTTTATTTTTTTTTAATGGGAGATAATGAATTATCGAGGTCAAAAAAACACTTCCATAGTCTTTGTTTCCCCATGACAACTAATCTCCAATATACTGCAGCCTAATCTGCTAAATAACCATAGCCATAGCCATAATCAACCTGTCAGCACAGGAGATGAGGAAATCATTGATTCACTCAATGTAACTAGATCAGTCTAATCAATAGCGTAAAGAATATTTGAGCCAATCCAGTCAATTCCATTCCATCAGCTCCCAATATCTCCCGGCAAGAGGTGAAATGTAGCGCCCCTTAGAGTAAGAGCAGGGGACTGCATCAACTCCGAGATTGCACAGAAAATTCCAACAACAACCAGCAACTCTTTCACTATTAGTTATCCATGTCCCAAATTAAAAATCACAAATTATAACTTCTTATTGTATTAAGTAAAGGTCTGATCCTTTGAATTACAAAGTAAGACTCCTTTAGGATTGTCAAGGTTTTACACAATTCCAAGCTGAGAAGGTAAAAAGACTCCTTCATTAGTGTGCTGTAATAGAATGAGTCACACTCACTTTTACGTATTAACAAATAGCACAAACACAACGCCTCCTGTTATGTGAAAAGTGACTCTGTGTTTATTTTACTCTGTGTTCATCAAGCTTCTCAGTTCAGTCCACCACTATACCCCGTAAATTAGGCTACTATATAGGATGCAGTAGTCCACCACTATTCCCCATAAATTACTATAGGATGCAGAAGTCCACCACTATTCCCCCGTAAATTACTATTGGATGCAGTAATCTAATGAATTTGTGTCCCAGTGAAATAGGCTGAGAAATGACTTCAAATGAAACCCAGGTCCGTGTTTCAATCAAATGGCTATTACAATACAATAGCCTGGAGGAAAAAAAGATGAACAATGGCTGCCTAATAGGTGTACGCCAGTAATGTGGATCCGGATGTATTATCATTTAGCCACGGTGCCCTGGGTGGGTGGTAGTACTCGTCCTTTCTACTGGGGATAACTACATGCTATGCTAAAAGCCTTGCACAAAGGTTCAGCGATGGAAACATCACTGACGACCTCCATAATGCATTTCACTCCACTGGTTGTTATTTACAGTAACATGCATTAGTGTGGGCTGAAGAGATGCACATGTTACAGTATGTTAATAGAAGCAGCAACATGGTTGGTCTTTTATCTCTTGTCCTTATTTTACCATGGGGTTGCCTTTGTTTTCTAATGGCCATCTGAATAACATGCTTAAAAGCGTTACACAAATGTTCAGTAGAGGATACATCACTGAATGAGTTCATTATAGACCTCATGCCATGGCTTGTTGTTGGTATTTGCATTAGTGTGGTCATGTTTTGTACAGTATGAACTCTTTAAAAAGAGGGTAGTGTGTGCCGTTGTGGAGCAGCATGTGGTTCTGACCCGGGCGACGTGGGCAAGATATTTGTTTTCTCTGTGTTTGTTGCCTCTTACAACTTTGTTGTATAAAATTGTCAAAATTGTATTGTTTCACATTATTTTGAAATTTCAGTTGTTATTAAATTATTTTGCTAAGTTAATTCCTTTCTTGTGTCTCACTATTCCACATATTTTAGAATAACGATCAATACCTCTAGCACGCGTAAACTTGCGCGCGCGCACACACACACACACACACACACACACACACACGCCCACACAGACCGACACATTCACTCTCTCTTTCTCACACACACACACACACACACACACACACACACACACACTGGTATTCACCCACCCACACTGCGAGAGAGAGAGAGACTGACTGATCTTGACCTTTCCTGATTGCAGTGTGTCTGTGGGCGTTGCTTGTGTATGGGCACTGTAGTGTATGGCTATAAGACGCATCCTACTATATATCTTTTTAGACACATCTTGGGTGCTAGCTCACTGGTGCTGGCTCTAATCCCTCTTAAAAGGCAGTACTGTATGTGAATAAATGTAGAGAGAATGTCAAGCAGGCTGTTGGGGGGGGCTGTTCCAGGGCAGATCTTTGGCCCGTAGGCGGTGGGAGCATGTTCCGGGTCTGAGGACATTTCTGCCACTTCAAAAGGTCGGTTGGTGGGCAGGTGGAGGTGAGGGGTCGATGACCTCTGACCTTTGTCTGCTAGGTTACACCACTTCCCTGTGTCAGGGCCGGTCAAAGTTCATGCATCTTTCCCTCCAAGTTATAGAATATTTCCCAGTGATCATCCACATCATACAGCGTAGGACGAGACTTGACAAGATTTCTGTTTCCAGAGATGAGTGTTTTTATGAAGCAGGCATACACGCACAAAGGGTACCAAAGTTACAGTGTAAGGAAAAGCCTGCAAGTTATGGCTATGGTTATGGTCATGGGATTTGGCAGACACTTTTGTCCAAAGCGACTCACAAATGAAACAATACAATAGTTTAAAAAGTTGGTAAGACTACATTAAAGAGAATAGCAATGATAAACAATCATTTCAATGCAATCAATAGCCTAATGAAAACAAAGAATGGAAAAATACAAATACTATAAGACACTATAATATAACGTGCCAACCATAACTCATAATAAACACTTAATTAACAGATAGGCCTTTGGACCTCTCTTAAAACACCCAAAACTATCACAGGAAGGGAGAGCACTGGGCAACTCACTCCACCAACAAGGAACCACTGAGGAAAATAGTCTTGAATTTGACCTACAGCGTTTATGGCTGTTGACACAACAGATACTCATCAGAAGACCGCTTGATCATAGAATTGAGGTGGCAGGGAGCAGATCCTGTAGGCCCTCTGGCCACAACGGGAAGCCAAGGGAGAGGAACTCGGAGAGGAGTTACTGTACATGTGTGATTGAAGAATTCACAATCCACTGTAACCATGGTGTTGGATGCTTGGTGTGTTTTTCTTTTAATTGTTTATTATTGTTATTTATTATTGTCTGCGCTTAAATGTTCAATGTGGCCCCCTTGAGTGCAAAACATTCATTCATTAATTCATTCATTCATTCAATGATCTTACTACACAAGCAGGCAGGCTAGCTAACAATGAATTACAATCGTTTGTCTAGTTCGGAGATAACCATGGCTTGCATCAGATAAGGTCTGATCTTCCTAATGTTGTAAAGGACAAAACAACATGATTTTACAATTAAGGCTACATGCTCAGAAAAGTGAAGTCGGTCATCAATTACAGTACGACCCCCAAGTAATGTGCCTGTCCAGTTGGCATCAATGAAGATGAGTCAAGCCTGATATTAACCTGTTGGGGAATAGCTGTCTTAGCGGGAAACACCAAGTTCTGTTTTTGAGAGCGCAGGAGTGGACCACACTGTTACCTCAAGCATGAGTGAATGATCCCCTTCCCTCACCCCACTGAGGAGGAGGCTTGTGCCTGGAGTGAGTTCAATTCCCTCCTAAATGATTTCTTTCTTTCTTTTATTCACCACATTGTGACGTTTCGGGCCAACAGCCCTTCCTCAGACATAAGACAGGTATCTAGCAGCCCATACTTATATACTAATTATACTGATTGAACACCTGACATCACATGATGCAGGTGATTAAAGTGACGAGTGCAAAGTGCTTAAAGTGCTAGTGTGCAAAGCAGTAGCGTAGCGTAGTTGCGCAAGGCCCCGGTGCAAGTCTGGCGCTGGACATGCTATACATGCTGACATAATGTAATTGCAAAGCCTAATTTGTTGGTGTCGATACATTGTTATACATAGTGTGCTGCGGCAGTCAACAGATCAATGTGTGGGTGCGTGATGATCACTGATGTGCATCTAAGAGGTGCTCTGATCCTGCTTGTTCCACCTCCGTGAAGTCAGCATGGAACAGTAGCTTGTCTTTTTTATCTCAAAATGAAAACAACAACACAGCCACAACACAACACAACAAGGCTTTTTCATGAAGAACATCGGGGACATTGAAATCATGTATTTACTCTCCATGACCTCAAGACACAACATCAAAAGCCCTGATGATAGGGCTGACTGACAGGGCACTGACGTGTCCAGGTGGGGCTGCATATGTACTGATGTGTCCAGGTGTCCAGGTGGGATTGCATATGCACTGGAATAGCTTCATACCTCACACTTCCCTTTTACTGCAGGAAATAACATTGTTTATTAGCCTGACGAGCCAGACCCACATCAAGATAGGGTCTGGACACTCACCGTAGACAGGGCTCAATCGGAGGGGTGGGATAAACAGTTGTCTTTCAAATTCCCTCCCCGCAATAGGATAACGCTAAACGAATCATCTTCTTGTTTTCAAGTAGCAGCAGGATGCGTAACCTTCCCTCTCCACGCAATAGGATAATGCTAAACGAATCATCTTCTTGTTTTCAAATAACAGGATGCGTTACCGTCGCAACTTCTGGTCGCATGTTAGTCACCATTATGTTAAGCCCTGTGATTGGCCCGCTGGTGCTGGGGGTTCTCAGCTCCCTGCCTCAATGGATCGTGCCTAGACTGCCCCGCCAGCCAAATTACATTTGCTGCCGCTAGGGGCGTCTAGATTTCTAGGCTAATTGTTTATAGTCTTGTAGAGTGATTTTACTTCTGTGTGTGTGTGTGTGGGGGGGGGGTGCTGACTCCTTTTAGCCAAAGCGACTAACAACATGGAATTTAATCTTCAATGTGATAGCACAGGGTTGGATCCCCTCTTTTGTTGAGTTCAGCTGAAGTGTTTCTTTGTCCTTATCACTGCCACCTGGGCAAACCCAGCCAGATCTGCCGGGGATTTGATTTCGCCCTGCAACCAATCGCAAACTGCCTTATCCACCTGAATCATTGGTCTGATTGGTTGAAGGACTATCAAAATGCGAAGAGTCATTTGAACTATAAGACTGAGCTTGGTCTGGTGATAGTCAGGCTCACTGCCACCTCACCTGACTTCTTGTACTGTAGTAAGTGATAGTGCTGTTTGTTCATGTAAAAAAACATCTGCTGAGAACCAGAACCATAAATAAAATGGAACTGAATTTAGTTCTGAGTTTAGTTCTGCTTCTTGTGGTCTTTAATCTAACACTGCTATGACATGCTAAATCTGAATGTACCAGTGGTGTCTCGCTGGGACTGTGGGGAAGGAAAAGGTGCTTGTATGGATGCAGCGGTTAGAGTCAAATGTGTGCTTTCATGGATTTACACATTAACATTTCCCCGTTTTGTATAAATATCTGTGACAAATAAATAACTCGTTTTAAAATGTATGCCCACACTGTTCCTGAAGCTAAACATGCACTGAATGGCCCCAAGTGCATGCAGTTCAGATCATTTATCCTTTAATTGTGTGAGTCACAGCGGTGATGACCTACTAAATAGCCTTGATTTCTTTGATTTGCCATCAGCATCAAAATGGTCTCATACGGTGTGTAGGTGTTGCAGGTGTAGGCTCCAATTATTTTTTTCTTTACACTAATCATAGCCAAGAGTATAAATCAGACGAGATCTCTGAATCTAGAAGTGCCATCGCCTCACTGTGTAGGCTACATAATATTTACCTGACACTAGTTTGGATCAGTTCAGTTTAGATCAGATTCTTTATTTTACCCAAAGAGCATAGTGCAGTATGGATACATATCTTGATCAGTGTGTAATGCCTACAGTATTCAAAACCATATCCAAGATATTACAGTAAGCCTAAGCCCATACTTATTCATACTGTGCTGCCCCCTACTGGTATCATGTATTTTTACCAAACTGATCATTCATTCATGGTATTGAGCAGAGAGGAACTAAATAACAGACAGTAATGAAATAATGAACATCCAACAGCCATTTGTTGCCATTAGCCATCATTTACTGTTACATCTTAACACAAAATATTAAGGCACACAGGAAAACATGATAATCTCTACCACATTCAGGAACACAGAGAAACATTACATTCTCTCCCACAACAGTTACCAACATCTTAATAAACAATTTAAACATAATTATTAAGGGATTTTCTAGCATCTGCATTTCTTCCCTCCAGAATTAACATAAAACTATTCGATTGCAACAACTATATCTTATGCTTTAGTTTATGTTTAACATCATAGACATTATAGACAGTATTTAGATAGATACTTTATTGATCCCCATGGGGAAATTAAATTTCAATTCGATTAAAATTCAAAGTATTTCACAGCTTTAATCTGTAAAATACAAATAAAATGCAATTCAATGATGTCAAATTATTATCAGCAATTGTGTTTTCATCTTTATTACTAAGAAAGATCTTCGCAAATCGAAGAGACTGAACAATTAATTTATCAAAAAACATATTATAAGAAAATGACTAAACAGTTTATTGATAAAGAAGTGAGATGTAGATTAATAATAGGTAACAATGAATGACACCAACAATAGCTCCAAATAGCCTGACGAGCCAGACCCACATCAAGATGTAGGTTATGGGAACTCACCATAGGCAGGGCTCAATCGAAGGGGTGGGAAAAAGGGTGCGTCTAGATTTCTGGGCTAGTCTCCAAATGTTTCAGACAAGCAATTTTCCTTGATAATAATAACAATTAAAAAAAAAACACTCGTGACATACAGGTAAGTATACCATATAGAGCTCTGTTGCCACTATTCACAGTGCAGCTAACAAGTCTGTTGACCTGAGGATCAAATAATGCCTTTCCCTACAATCCAAAGAAATCAAGAAATTTCTTGGCCAAGCCTTGCTTTTCTTTCTTCTCCTTTCTTTCCACAGACAATTCCTCATCTGTTTTTTTGAGTTTGTCTTTTCTTGCTACCTTGGAGATGAGTTTTGCCCTCTCTTTCATTGCCTCCAAAGACTTAATTCGAGCCTCGTAGCCCGGTTTGGCCTCTGATTTCTCTCCTTCAATCAGCAGATCAATGTACTCAGGAGTGGTCAGAGGGTTGGGCCTCAGGGCGATCTCTTGCAGACGAGTTATGCAGTGGGCTGACTGATTCATTAGGGACACCATCATGTCCTGAAGGTTAGCAATCTCTTCTTCTTGTCTCTCAATCAGGCCCTGAACAGTCAACTTTTCTTTTGTAGCTTGTTCATACTTCTGTTTCAGCTCTTGCAGTGTCTGCTTCTGTTTCATAGGAACATATTCCCATTTGTATGTCTGGTTGAAATGCACACTCCAGATGCATTTGCCAGGACAGACATTGCACATTCCTCTTGCATCCATTGCTGCACAACCACGTTTCTCACTATCATTTGCAATACCACATGGGTGGTGGCATGTTATTTGACATTTCTGACAATTGGTTATGTACTCTCCTTTCTGTGTGAGCTGTTTCTTCACTGGCTTAATAATATCCACCTCAATCTCAAACTTTTCATTTGAAGTCATGATGGTTTCGTGCTCTTTGATCTTTTCTTTGATTGTCTTAATTTCTTCCAGCTTTGCTAATCCTACTTTAACTTGTGGCTGCAATCCTTCAATGGCTGTTTCTAGCTGCTTACGTTCTTTTAAGACCTCTTGGGTCATAAGCAAGCTTTTGGTTGTCATCTTGCCCAAAGCAGTGAAGAATTTCTCCATACTTTTGGATCCCATCTTCCAAAACATCTCAGTGAAGCCGTCATTGTCCTCATCAACATCTTCATCACAGGTACTGTTTTTTGCAAACAATGCTGAGTTGTTGAACTTGAAGTGAATGGGAAGTCCTAACTCATTTTTTGGACACGGTACTTCAGAGACATTTATTGCCTCAAGAACCGGTGGCTGCTGACCATCAGCAAATGTCACCAACATCGCAATGTTTTCTGCCACATCTTTGCCAAAAATGCAGAGCACAGAGTCAAACACGTATCGCTGTGTTGCTGTGAGCCGTGCAAGAGAGGCCTGAGTAACAAAACACACGGCATCAATCTCACTGACTCCATTGGCAGAGATGAAGAGCCTCCGGATCTGTTCTGTGATCTGCTTGTCTCTTGTTACTCCTCTTGTATCTCCAAACCCTGGTGTGTCTACAACAGTCAGAGAGAAAGGGATTTTAAACCCCTCCTGGTGGTTAATTTTGTACACAATGACCTCAGAGGTCTGGCTGTGAGCTTGTGATGTTGACTGATCCTCATTAATTACTTTAAATCTAAAATTGTCTTTCCACTCAACCCCAACAATGTAGTTGATCATGCCATTGATGAGGGTGGATTTCCCAGCTCCGGTTGCTCCAAGAACCATAATAGTCCGATTTTGCCTCATGCTTTCTTTACCAAGCATATACTTCTGGCAGCCATCTATGTCTATATCTTCTTCTTCCAGAGGCAGTTGATAAACTGAGTTTGGGTTTGAGGTGCTAATTTGTTTGAGGAATTCAGCAAGACGAGCAAATTTACGCTTAGCTGTGAAGACATCAACTGTGATGCTTTCCTTGCTTCTGCCAGCTATACCACAATCACATATGACCCTGACAACATATTGTGTCTCTGGCAGAAGACTTTCAATTACTGCTTTTTCACCTCTTGCCATCATTTGATTCCACTCTGAACCTTTTTTCGCATACTCCACAGTGTAGCTCAATATCTGGACATCCTGCCCAAGTTCTGTAGGTTTCTCCCAGCTGACTAATATCTCACTAGAGTTTGATTCAACTTCCAGTTTGCCAGGTGGACTGCAAGGTAAAGTTTTAATTGCATCTCTGACAGCATTGGTTGGCCCAACTCCCGCTGAGGTCACTGCTCTGCATCTGAACTCGTACTCTGTGTCTAGGTTCAGATCACTCAATGTAACTTCATCAGCCTTTGGTACTGTTTGTTTTTCCCATCCATCCTCTCCATTGACACAATACTCAACAGAGTAAGAGGTGATGTTGTCTGTGCCAAATCTGGGAGGGGAGATCTTCAGTGTTACACTGTTGTGGTTTATGTCACTTGCTGTCACACATTCAGGCTTTGAAGGCGGCTCAAAGTTTTTACTGACCTCAAAGCTGTCTTTATAAAGGTAGATGCTTGAACCTCTCTGTGTTTCATTTGTTATACCCACTGTAAAGAACTTAATGTTCTCATTCTCTTTGTTGGCATCTGCAAAATCACTGAAGAGCTTTGCTTTCTTCCTCATTTCATCTGCTACTTCATTTGAAAGGTACCATTGTTCCCTCTCAACATCACGAGTATGTGCATCTTGGGGGTCGTCAGATTTTGTCGCTCCTTTTAAGTAGTTTGATAAAGCAGAGAGATAGAGTTCAGGATTTCCCAATGAGGTGAAAACAAAACAGACAGTATGCTCTGCACTTTCTTCATACAACTGATTTTGTGATGAGAGGATCTGGGTGTTTTTCATCATTTTAGTGAAAGATTTTAAGAAGCTGATTTCCCTCTCTTTACAGTCCATCCATTCATTCAGGCATTTGTTGTTGAAAGGAGAAGAATGTATTTTCTTCAGGATCTCTATGAGCTCAGCCTCCTCTTCTCCACCTCCTCTGATTGATGGAAGTTTCTTTGCTAAGTTTCTTTGAAATTCCAGCTTGAACTCAGAGCACATTTCTTTGAAAGCTTTAAGTTTTTTGCCAATCTCTGGGAACTGCTGTGCCGTAGTGGATGTCACTGCATCATTGCACCTCATTTCCAGATCACTGAAGTCTTCCAGGACAGTTTGTGCTTCTTGAACAAGTCTTATACTTATCTCACGGACAAGTTTAGCTGCGGAAGAATCTAAACTTGTCAGTGGCAACAGCCAGACCTTCACTGGTATGGCATTTTCTCCATTGGTTCCCAGTAATGTTGGCAGGCTTTGGTATACTTCAACTGCATCTTGAAAGGAAACTGGATTTTTCGGAAGACTAAAGTCTCCATGGAATTTGCAAGAAAACTTTTCAACATGTGTTGTGTCCTTGTCTTCAATTTTCAGGGCACCTTTACCCTCTACAGAACAGAAGGGAATCTTCTTGATCATCACCTTCAGACTGCCTTGAATGTCTTGATGATTTTCTTTTTCAGACACCTCACGATCAAAGACGAAAAAGGCTTGCGCGCCATAAAGTATACCTGTGACTACATGTGTTGCTATTCCTTTATCAAACACATATTGATGTTTTATGTTACCTCTTCCAAGATGATTCATTGACAGTTCATGGAACCTTGTGGTAGTTTTGTATGTCAAAGTTACTCTGGCCTGTTTTTTGGATGTCTTCTGATCATTTAGGTATTTGGCTGACCCCTCAACCTGTACCAGTCCACCCAAGAAACTTGCTTTCAGAGAGGCTTCCACATTTAGCGCTGAAGATTTATCCTCGATTGAATCAGATGCTACTATTTCAAAATTACTGTTGGGTTGTGGTCTTTCCCTTGTATCCTTTTCCAGGTCATTGGGGTCCCACAGGGTCATTCCTGCCAAAACAAAGATTTATTGCATGACAGCAGCCATGGAACATTTTAAAAACAAATATCAAAAGTTCTCTAAATACCAGATATGGTGCATATCATGACTGGTGAATGTTGTTCTCACCTACACACTCACCTGTGTGTGTGTGTGTGTGTGTGTGTGTGTGTGTGTGTGTGTGTGTGTGTGTGTGTGTGCGCGCGCGCATGTGTGTATGTGTGTGTGCGCATGTGTGTGTGTGTGTGTGTGTGTGTGTGCAGGGCCGGCCCTAGCCCATTGGCTGCCCTAGGCGATACTGAGATTTTTATCGGGGGTTCCGGGGTGTCTCTGCCGAGAACATTTTAGAAAATTAACACTAGAAGCGCCGGGCCGTTCTGACCCACTTATACCTAGAAGCGCCGCGCCCCGGTCATTTGACCGCTTTGACGACCTACTAGAAGCGCCGTGCTGGTGTGAACTACTTAAAGCGCGGTGAGGCGGTCAAATGACCGCTGAGTCCTTAGACTGGGACGCTGTCACTTACACATAATGATAGCTAGATGGCGCTTCGAGCACGAATCCAATCGTTTGGTCATAGATTCAGTTTGCACTAAGCCATGTCTCATTCGTGTCAAACCGTGTTGATAGTCTGTGGTCGTTTCATTATGACATACAGCACGTTTGAGGTAGGCTATCTGTTCATTTATTTGTGTTGTTTGAGGTAAAAACTCTGGAGGAGTTCTTGAACAAACCTTAAGCAAACTTGACTTTCAACTTTTTCGTAGTATTTTTTTTAGCCTATTTCGTTTTTAATAAATATGAATAGGCTATTCGTTTTTAATATTTTGGAGATTGTTATAAAGGTCAATATCACACACGGTAGTTTGAGTGCAGTTAATCTACGAATAGGCTATAACATTCAGTTATCGGCTGAAAATAATCAAGTCGTTGCACCTAGTCATAAAGGTAGGCTACCGTCAGAACGATCCAAAAAAAGTGCTGAAACGTTGACCATTGTGATTCAAAATCGACTTGCCTATTGCTGTGACAGATAACAGTTTTGTTTTGGAGTCGTGGAAGAGAGAAGTAGCGGGCTTCTGCAATGTTTTCCGAAGGAAGAGTGCTTTGGAAGGCTAATAATAAGGTTAATAATTCCTCCCAATAATATCAAGCTTTACACATGCAGTTTAATAAAGACAACTATCTAATCGTAAATTGTTTTTGAACGACAGTTGTAACTGGCAGCTTTAGACCTTTAGACACTTTTAGGGGAGTCTACAACAAAGTCTACCTCCCTGCCCCCACTGAAGTTACGTTAGCCGTGAATGTTTTGGCCAAAACTTCGAATTTCAGCTGAAAATATTTTTTACACATGTAGGCTGTGTAAAAATCTTGTAGGGATCTTGTAGGGTCTAGCTACCTCGGAGGGGGGGAGATCTATGCTGAGCAGGCATAGGCGCGAGAATTAAAAATGATGAGTGAAAGATATTATCCGTTTGGGAATGTGTAGGCTATGTTTCGATGTCTGCTGAAAAAAAGCTACAGGCCTATTGTTTCTACAATGTAGGCCTACACTACTTCTATGTGAATTCGGGATTCGGGATTGAGACACACATTTTAACAATTTGAGAAGGCAAAGCAGTAGCCCACTGGTTAGAGTTACAGCCCCTACACCCAAGAGTTGCTGGTTCGCCCGACCTGTATATGGCAGAAGTCCTTTTGAGCAAGGCATCAATAAAGTATTCTATTATTTTCTATTCACACAACTACACGCACGCTGGCGTTTTCGAACATTCTGAAACGCGCATATGCGATGAAACATGATTGCGCATTCTTCCACGAGTTGCATGTAAACAACAAACCAGCCTACAGCTGCAGGGGGCAGAGAGAGGGGGTGGGGGTGGGGAGGCAGTTGTCTATGCCACAGTGGTGTATCCAGTGGGAATCGTTTATAGGCTATCGTTTATTTTTCGCGTGTGTCTCTATGATATTGTAACGTTCTGTGTTAATGATGAGACAGTTTATCACAAACCAGTACTTTTAATAATGACTGTTGTCGGGCACAGCCACGCCACAAGAACTTCTTTGCATACACCAGGGGTATTCAATTAAAATTTGAGCAGCCTGAACTTATGGCCTATATTTCAAGTAGCCTAGGCCTAATGTAAAACATTCCGAATCTTTTAAATAAAATAAAAGTGGATCTTTAAGAAAAAAAAATACCTTTGCATGCTGCGTTCTACATCCTCTGCTAATAGTTCAGATTTTCTTGTTGTTGAAGCTGACAATGGGATCTTTAACGTTTCTGCAGCCGCATTCAGCACTCATTCACAGCTGTCCCATCGCTAAATGCTCTCTTGTGTTGCACCAAAATCCACGCAATCTTTAACGAATACTAATTTGCCTGTAAATGCATGCGTGATCACACGAGTAGACCTGTCATAGTGTGCTTTCAATTTGATAATTATTAGCCTACTCCGCCGAGGAGAGTATGTTTTCATCGGGGGTTGCGTTTGTTTGTCTGTTTGTCTGTTTGTCTGTTCGGAATGCTTTTCAAGTGTTACTTGCCCTCACGGACTTCTGCGCGTACCTTTCCTCAAAAGACCGTGTTTGATCTCATAGTGACGCTAACGTCGCTACAGTTTCACAGCACATATTCACAGCAGAACGAACGTATTGGTCCGTCCATTCATCTTTAACAGTTCGTTTTGTTTTCTAATTTTTGAGCAAGCCATTTTCTCTCATCTCCTCTCTCTACCACCAGGCCTATTCTCTGTTGCTGAAAGGTAAACACTCGAGTTGATTGGCTTGGCTACGGACGATGCTCTTTGATGATATTAGGCTGACAATTTCAATGGGTCCGGACAGAACCGTCACTGGGTCCGGACCCGGACCGCGGTCCGCCATTTGGTGATGCCTGGCCATACACAGAGAGTAGGAGCCCAACTCACACACGTCTCCTCGTAATCTTCCCACTGATTTTTCCCTAAAACACACATATCACCCCCACCCCAACCATTGGCCCAGGTAACAGAGCCTATCAGAAACAACACTTTTACGAACTTAGACACGCTACATTACAATTATTTTTAGATGCAAAAAGTCTAACTGGCTTAGCCAAAGTTTGTCAGATGGCGGCTCAATTTGGATTAGAAAATGATTGGCTGGCGAAATTATTTGTTGTTAATGGTAAACAGTATTGTGATTCATCCGTTTATTTCAGATAGTTTGTTATTAAAAACCATTAACAAAAAATAATTGTTCGTCGACATTGAAAAACGGTCAATGAATTCAGTCAAAATGAGCTACTATATTTCGCTCCTGCCTAGTTGTGAACCCGGGCCTCTTGGCGTAGGAGACAGGGGTGTTATCGCTGCGCCACTTGACATTTTATATATTTTGAGTAGGTGTACGTAACTTAGTCAGTCCAGCAAATATGTAAGAAAATGCTTAGGCCTATACATTAGTCTGAGCTTTAAAAGATAGCCTACAAATAGAAGATAAGATATACAACTATGAATGTACGTAGGCATACGCGCCCTACGTACATAAATAGGCTACGACGAAAATATTTTTTACACATGTAGGCCTGCCTAATAGAACAACGTCGCAGCGTTTTCAAAACAAACTCGCATTTTACCACTGTAAATCGCCTCCATAGACTAGGCTATGCCATGTAAATGAAAAATAGTTATTAAAATAAATCACATATATAATACATATTGCACATATATAAACTATATGTTTTATGGTAAAATATTATTCTCATGCCCGACTGACAGGAAACCCTTGCGACATCTGCTGTGAGAAAAGAGAATAGCAGCCTGGACAAACATGGCCGAACGCGAGACAACATAGTGTTGTCACATACTGTAAGTGAGCGCAAAATAGCTCTAAACTAGCTTGTACCGGTGTGCTTTTGATCACGTACAAATTCTGGGTGACCAAACACGCTTATTTAGGAAAAGTCGTGAACGTAGGGTCCTGGAATTTAATCGAGTGAAAAGATTTTTTTTTTGTAATCACTGCGGTCAAATGACCGCAGCCCGGCAGTTCTAGGTATATCTAGGTCAAACCTACACGGCGCTTCTAGTAATACGCGTCAGCGGTCAAATGACCGGCGCTTGGCGCTTCTAGTGTTAAATACTGTTATGTAAATGCATAAATTCTGCGCACTTTCAGTCAAAGATTAGGGCCAGCACTATGCCTAAAACACATGTATGTCTCCAAAACATTCCTCACCTGTTATCCAGACATGCATGAAAACTATTAAAACTCACAGCCATAGGTTATTTAGAATGATGACTGTAACCGTCAGATAGGCCTCTGTTATTAGAGTGCTCTACTGTTATCCGGTTTCTTCTTATTAGAGTGCATGAAAATGCACTCTACTGTTATCCCAAGTATTCTTATTATAGGTTATTTTTCTTCAACGCTTGTTGTGCGTCGAATTCAGCTTCAACCGTTTAACGTAGAAATTTCATTCAAACTGCGCTGCGTAGGTCTTACTTAGGTGACTTCAGCTATGTTTTTTTCAACTTTGTGACTTTTATACTTTTTGAACTATTAAATAAAAACTATTAAAATTTCCCCATAGACTTAACATTGCGATGATGACATCATAGAATCTCTATGCAAATGTGAACCACTCAGAGCAAATCAGAAGCCTGCGTTGTACACAGAGGCAGGAGTAACAAAAAAATCATAAAACAATGGCGGCGGCCCTGGGGGTCATAACTGGAAATATTAAATGTGAATTAAGGTTTCTTGACCACTTTTAATGGTTTATTTTTGATACGGTTTATTGTTTATATGCGACATAAATGTGTTCAGGACACACAGATCATTGTAGGTTAACGTAAGCTCTCTTATGGTAGAGTTAGCTTGTTAGCTTGTTGACCCATTATAGATAAACCACTGGGTATAATCTGAAGCACCAGACTGTCTCGCTAACTAGCAGGCTATGTAGGCAACAAACGACTGGTCCGAGCTTGCTTCTGCTATTATTAGTCCACATCTGGCAGCACATCTGGCAAATACGCACAAAGTGCGGTTAAGGTAACAAACCAAACTATTTCCGACTAAAACAAATAGCCTAACGTTATCAAGCCAGGCAAAATTGCTAGCCTAGGCTACTTGAATTAAAATAACGCAGACCACGAGAGTCCTAGATAGTTCAGCTGTAAATAAAGCTAACTTCACTGAATCAATGTCAACTCCCGGTGTTGATCCCCGTCTTTTGGCAGGCGATTAGGCATAACATTTAAATGTTTACCACCGTTAATAGCCTATTGTACAGCCAGGATGAATATTGTAATACTCCAGACACTTTGTCACACTTGAGGGAAACTTCCCGTGCTTTATTTATCAACCAAGTAGCTTATCACAACCGAGTTGCTGTTTTAGCCACAACTGACGCTTTTAACAGAGCATTATTTAACAGACCTCTCTGTCCAACTCCTTCACTCTCCGACTCCGACGACCTGCTCAAACAAACACACGTACCTACAACTCCACCCCTAAGTTCCCCTTAAAGGGACACAACTATTTCAGGACGTTACCCATTCATATATCATCTGGCTGCATAGCTACAGTGATTACTTTGTTAAAGATTAGCGATTTTGTTTTAAAACCGCTAAAACGAAGGTGGTGATGACAAAGTTTACAAGTAGCAAAACCCGTCTGGCTGCGCTAATAAACGTCTTTTCACAAAATAGCTGCTGGGTCCGTGACGTCGGACTTAACAACCGAATAAAGAGGATATCACAATATGATATCAATGTAATTCGGCTACACAGCCTGCCGAAATGACCGTTGAATATTTTATCAATTTGAAAAATATAGACCTAATCATTCAGCCAATAACGTCGGCGTCGCCTAACTGTGATTTTTGTGTGCAATGCACACCCTAGCTCTTCTACAGTTACGATAATGCAATACAATTATGATGCTTAACGTAGGCAATGTGAGCCTGCATGATAGACGGTAAAAGAATGACCTCTGAAGATTTCACCATTTCTAAAAAAGTAAATTTATCCACGCATATTGTCTACTCAAATTATCTCTTGCTGTGATCCCTCGTGCCCTCATGCTAAATTGCAGAGTTTATTGTAGCAAAAAAAAAAACAACCATTCATGGTTTAACCATAAATGCATGACTTCATATCACAACATAATATCGATGTTACAGTAGCCTAGGTTATAAAATAAACTAAGCCTAGTTTGCCTTTGGACTGTTCAAGAGCTCCATGCTGGTGTGTTATCTATATATGATCAGTTTGGAAATTGTCCTTCTGTTTATCAACACTCATGTCTGATTCAATTACCACCTAGGAATCTCCACCTAATTTAGCAACCTACATAGCAGAGTAACCACTATGAATACCCTATGATAAACCTAACAGCTATCTCAATTACCCTTGCAACAATATAGAAATCATCGCAATCACCCTAGTAATGTTAACTTTCTCTCCATCCATTTACTTCCAACTATTTATTCCTTCATTAAACTGTCCTCCTATCAACATCCATTAATCTACCTATACATCCATTAAACTATTTGTCTATCAACATTCATTAAACTATCTGTCTTATCAACATCCATGAAACTGTCTACCTCTACACAGCCCTTAAACTATGTCTATTAAACTATTTGTCTATCAACATTCATTAAACTATCTGTCTTATCAACATCCATGAAACTGTCTACCTCTACACAGCCCTTAAACTATGTCTATTAAACTATCTGCCTATGAACATTTATTAAGCCACGTCAACCTAGCAACCATATATGTCTTAGCAACACCTAACTATCTCAATTACCTATTTATAGATCAGTGGTAAATCCTCATTCGCTCAGTTTTACCCCATCTCATTTCAACTTTGAAAACTTTATCGTTTAATTTATATGAATTTTTTAAAACATTTTTTCTCCCATAGACTTAACATTGGATTATGACATCACAATAAAGTCGTTAAGCAATTAGAATCTTAAGCCAGGAGTTCAAAGCCACCTGGCAGCAACTCTCTGTCTCAGGCTTTCTGGCTCTCTTAAGACTACATATCCTGTTCAACTGTTTCCTCTACCCACAACTGTTTCAAAATAAAAGTCCTCATCATTTTTGCATTTTCATGCACTCGTAATTTCCTTGGAATTACATCTCTAGTTCTTCTTCAGACACTTTTTGTGCGTTCAATTCAGCTTCAACCGTTCGACGTAGAAACTTCATTCAAACTGCACTGTGTAGGTCTTACTTAGGTGACTTCAACTATGTAAATTTCATATTTGAAAACTTTATCGTTTAATTTATATGAATTTTTAAAAACATTTTTTCTCCCATAGACTTAACATTGGATTATGACATCACAATAAAGTCGTTAAGCAATTAGAATCTTAAGCCAGGTGTTCAAAGCCACCTGGCAGCAACTCTCTGTCTCAGGCTTTCTGGCTCTCTTAAGACTACATATCCTGTTCAACTGTTTCCTCTACCCACAACTGTTTCAAAATAAAAGTCCTCATCATTTTTGCATTTTCATGCACTCGTAATTTCCTTGGAATTACATCTCTAGTTTTATTTGATGTCAGGATATAATTTGGTGCAACTTTACTTAGTGTGATTACACTTTAGGCCCTAGGTGTTGTTTTATTAGGTGCATGTCACTTTAAGACTTTTTAGTTTTTTGTTAAGAACGTGATTGAATGATGCACTGCATGAGATGTTTGGAGTTCCACGTTTTTTCTGGCCATGTTGGTCGTGTCAATTGTATGAGTAGCCTATGAACTGTGCTGTTTGTCACAATAAACATTCAAGAACTCTAACTGGAAGACAAGACTTTTTATAAGAACACGCGTCAGCCATAGGACTCCTATTAGATAAGTTTTGTTTATTGGAACCGGACCTACACTTACTTTCTCTTCAGCATTGTAGTAAGGTAACCGTTAAAACGAGGCAGATATGACATTGCAACAATGTTTACGTTGCAAAGATTATGCAGACTGTTAATTGACTGACACACGCTCACACACCTGTCGAAATCATACGCCGTATGCGTATGATGCGTCTTTCTAGCCTACATGGGTTTATCGGGCTATAATGAGACCACACTTTTACAATTGAAGACGCTAGCTCCGCTTTGCAGGCTACTTTGTAATGACTTTCTGTTTCCAGCGTTTCTTATTTTGTTAAAAGAAAGAAAGATGCTTTAGGGCGCCCCTCAACCAATTTGGCGCCCTAGGCGGTCGCCTTGATGGCCTGTAGGAAGGACCGGCCCTGTGTGTGTGTGTGTGTGTGTGTGTGTGTGTGTGTGATGCAAATAAAGAAAGGCTCTCCAGTTGATCCCATCCGCTACTTCCTAAACTGCAACTGTAACATCATGGGCTCTATTCTCAGGATCAAATGCGCATTGTCGCAAGTCAAACGCGCAAGTTTCTTTGGGGGCGTTCCGAGCGCAAAAGGCTATAATGGCTGCGTGAACAGCGAACATTGCGCTCGGCACACAGTCAAAAGGGGTTGTCTTCATTTAGTTAATTAGTCGTGGGTGTCTTTTGGGCGCAGCATGCAATAAACCAATTAGATTTCACACTCTCATTCCCTTTAAAAGCCTGGCGCATTGTTCCATGGCCTGTTGGTATTATCATGGCGGATTTACCTGGGCGTCAGGAAAGACTCCAGAAGAGACCGATTTGCTCGTGCGTGAGGCATGGGGGGCACGTAAAGGAGGCATGGGAAGGCTAAGCCTTCCCAAATTTTATGCTGGAAAATTGTGAAAATAATGTACATGATGTGTGAATATTATTTACTAACACAGATAGTTCCGGTCCTTGATGATGATTGACTGAATCGTGTTCGATGTTGTTATAAACAATCCAACACAAACATACACCTTGACCGCATTTCGTTAATGCGCTACCACAACTTGCACAAAAGTAGCTGCGTCTCTCTGTTGCATGGCAACCGTTCATATGGAGAAAATATTTTTTGGCGGAAGAATGATTATCTATATACATTGTTACATTTTTCGTTGCTGTGCCTTTGTTTCATGAAATCTTGCTATCGACGTATAGTTACCGTTTTAGAAAAGCAATAAGCCACTCGAGTCCGTAGTTTACACTGATTTTAAACAGAAGGGGGGTTTTAGGCACTAGCCTACGGTCTCTCAGGGCTTATGACTTAAATAGATGATTTCAGAATGAACGCAGCAGCCGCACCAGAAGCCAGTTCTCACTATTGATCATTATCATCAGGCGCGCCTGCAGGTGTAGGCCTACGTCCGTACGCACTGTGTGTACCATCAGGCTACTCAACAACAAGAGAAAATGTCCCTTGTGTGTGTGTGTATTCACACCAATTTGGCATACCATACCGTACCCTCCCAAATATGCACAGCATCCCATTAGCTGCCTGCCATCAGGCTATTTACAATTCTCTATTTTAAGTAAAGTCAGTCAACACGTTAGTTAGTCAACGTTTCAGTCAACACGCTATCAAAATTAACTTAATGCAGAGCTATATCCACGCGTACACATTTCGTTTGAACAGGAGAGATTACGCACGCAGGCGCGCAACTAGACTACTTGTTGTTTTCTTATACTCGGCTATCAGTACACAATGTGAAGCTAATTCACTAACTCATTAGCCTACTCATCATGGATATCGCAAGTTCTTTTAAACAAACAAAACAGAAAGGATGGAGGATGGAGGCAGCTAGAGGAGTTATTCCAAATAAGCAATAACATGGTAGACAATTGTCAGAACGCTACAGCTGTTTAATGTCAGACGTTAAACGTACGCTAGAACAAAACTAAAGGTAATTTAGCCATAGGGCTGTGTAATGTTGTCTAAATGAGCAGGTCACTGTTAGACGTTGTTGTTGTATTATTGCATGTGGATGTTGTTATGCTATGTAGGCTATGTTACTGATCAATACACAAACCTAAAACCGAGAAGCGGACAAATATTATTTAATTATACTAGGTTTTTCCTAGTCAGTTGCGCACTTACTTTCTGCATCCATATATTAGCGACTGGCGAGTTTTGCACCGGACCACACCTCTTCTCTTCACTGACACGCCAGTTAGGGCGCGATATCATCTCCTATCTAGAGAACGTACATTTGCGCTGGAAAGAAAAAGGATGCGTTCGCAGAGAATAGTAATGATAGGTTGCGCAAGTCGCGAAAGCTCACTGCGCCGTCTGCATAATAGGGCCCCACGTGTTACTTACATCTAGTTTTACAATGTAATACGGAGCTACACTACAGTATATTGCCAAAAGTATTCACTCACATATGAACTTCAGTCATATCCCATCCTGAATCCCTAGGGTTTAATATGACGTCAGTCCACCCTTTGCAGCTATAACAGCTTCAACTCTTCTGAGAAGACTTTCCACAAGGTTTAGGAGTGTGTGTATATGGGATTTTTGACCATTCTTTCAGGGGTGCATTTCTGAGGGCACACACACCATGCTACAGACCTATTACAGATCAGTGGGTGGGACTTCACTTGCAGAAACTAAAACCAATTTCCAGCATCTTCCTTTTAAGCTAAGCTAACAGACTAGGGCCGTGGTCTGCAGAGAAAGCTTATAAGTAACTACGATGGCGGATGGTAAGTTTGAAATTGATATGGCAAATGGGGATTCTGAAGATCAGGTGTGTGAATCCGATTCTTGTGATTACCTATACATACATTTCACGAAAACATGCGCGCGCTAACAAGGGGCAGAAAGCACCATGAACAGCACTAAGCAGCAGCTCTCCTTGAAAACATTAAAATGCATTTTAGTGCCGAAAACAGCACTATTCGAAATGACGATAGAGAATGTTCAGGAATGTAGTGCATTTATTGGCCAGAAACCACCAAAACCGCCAAAAATATGATGTTATATTAATAATAAAAACAAACAACAAACTCTGAAATAAACTCTGAAAAGAGATGTTATCATCATTTAGACAACAGTGGCATACAAAATTGTATTGTAGCTTACAGCAGCTGGTTATTAGGTTAACTTTATAACGTTATGACCGGCCATCCGCCGTCTTCTGCCCCAAGTCTGCGCACGCATCTAGTTTTGTTAGTAAATGGGAAATATGTGTATACAAGCCGCAATACAGCGAGGAACAGGACGCCTGCAGTTAGACCAGGGGGGTATTTCACAAAACCAAGATAGGGGATTTAGACAGGCTTACTGGGTTATCCTGGATGAACATAGCCTTGACTTGGTTTCACAGAAGAGATCACGTATAAGTTACCATGGGAATTTATACTTGGAAGCTAGCCTGCTCCCGACCAGGCTAACAGCCAAGCTAAGTTAATTCTAATGGTAATTACATGATCTGATTGGTTCTGCTAGCTGTCATTCAAATCAGACCTCCATGCGATTTTTTCAAAGAGCTGTATTCCATTTATATATTATTTGCTACTTGCATTTACTCGCAAAACATAGCAGAATGTCTGCCTAATACCATATGGATGTCATGTAAATTATGGTGGCCTTAATTAATAACATACTCGTTGTTTGCTTCTTTTATGACGGACGTTTGATGAATAGCCTTCTGTAGTTGATTGGAAGTGGAGGGGACATTTTTTCGAAGGTGTTGTCAACTAATTCGGCTTTTAAGACAAATTAAGATATATATAGTCATACTGTGTTCATCTTTGCGGTGGCGAAGTGCTTTCTTAATGACGTTGCGTGCCGAGACAAGGAAGCTCTCACACGTGGGTGCATACGTATTTGCATTCACTTGGTCTGCCACACCCACTCCCGATATGTAACAGAAATACTCATGATTCCCATCCAAAAAAGTACAACTTTACCTCGTTGTTAGTCTATATCAAAAGCGGTTGTTCACTTTGTGTGCAAGACGCTATTTTTCGCGTCTTTTTTATTCCCACCGTGAGTTATTTGGGGGAGAAACGAGAACGCGCACAGATACCGAATAACTTACACCTGGCTTGACCTAGCCGCCTCAACTCATCTGCGCTCAGCATTAGTGAAACGTATTTAGCATGTTTACTTTGACCAGGCTTGGTCAACCTCGTGTGTCGTCACTTATCTTGGATCTACTTACTCTGGTTTTGTGAAATAGGCCCCAGGGGCCTATTGCACAAAACTAGGATAAGGGATTAACCCGGGATATCTTGGTTATCCTGGCTCAATTTATCCGTGATCCAGTTGCACAAAAGCGGGATAGGGGGCAGCAGGATATGTTATGGTATAAGTTACCATGGCGATTTATTCTGTGGAGCTAGCCTGCTCCTGACCAGGCTCACAGCCAAGATAAGTTGATTCTAATGGTAATTACATAATCTGATTGGTTCAGCTAGCTGTCATTCAAATGAGACCTCCACGTGATTTTTTTTTAAATAGCTGTAGATTCCATTTATATATTATTTGCAACATGCATTTACTCGCAAAACACAGCAGAATGTCTGCCTAATACCATATGGATGTCATTTAAATTATGGTGGCCTCATAATTAATAACATAGCCTACTCGTTGTTTGCTTCTTTTTAGACAGATGTTTGATGAATAAGCTGCTGTAGTAGTTGATTGGAAGTGGAGGGGACATTTTTCGAAGGTGTTTTGAACTAATTCGGCTTTTAAGACAAATTAAGATACTTTGTGCATCTTTGCGGGGGCAAAGCGCTTCCTAATGACGTTGTGTGCCGAGACAAGGAAGCTCTCACACACGTGGGTGCATACGTAAATTTGCATTCAGTTGATCTGCCACACCTACTCCCGCTATGTAACAGAAATAATCATGATCCCCCATCCAAAAAAGTAAAACTTTACCTCGTTGTTAGTCTATATCAAAAGCGGTTATTCACTTTGTATGCAAGACGCTATTTTTCGCGTCTTTTTTATTCCAACCGTGAGTTATTTGGGGGAGAAACGAGAACGCGCACACATACCGGATAACTTACACCTGGCTTGATGAATCCGTGTCTGCTTATCCTGGATTGGTCTTTGTGCAACCAATTAAGCCGGTATGCTCATGTTTTGGATTCAGTGATCGCAGCTCAGTAACTTATCCCGGATATCTTAATTCTGCTTTTGTGCAACGGGCCCCTGGCTTTCGATTAGGAGACGTGCCCGGTCCGACTAGAGCTGGGGTGGATTGGCTTTCGCGGAGTCGGCTTGAAGGTCAGTAGCCGTCACACACAGATTATTGCACAAATTAGTGTTAGCGATAGTGTTTGTTAAATGTTGATTATTCTATTCAATGCTGTCACTTTGCGGGACATCTGACATGGAAATATGTAATATTATTCTAGCCTATGCAACGAAGAGCAGTGAAAGGCGTGGAATTCTGGGAGTTGTTTGCTTTCATTCACATGAGCCAAAAATACATTTTTGGCTTTTTCTCCCATTCGAAAATATGACTGTTTATAAAGCTTAATGCAAATGGGTGAAATGCTTCTTTAAGGGTGCCTTTCATGTAGAGGAAACTGAATTTTGATGTTTTGCGGTGATCCAGCTACAGTTAACCCTTACCAGGAATGAGTATGTCCGAGCGGCAATCATAGAGCATCCCAAGGCTGAATGGCCGGCCAAGTGCCGCCACCTCCATTGTTTTGACAGCTGCAGGGTCCATTTGTCTAGACAAAAACAGTATGTTAGTTCAGTGAGTCTTCTGGTTGTAAGGGCAATACACAGGCTACAGATGAACACAATGTGATAGTCTACATGTCAAACACCTGCACCAGAGCCCATTTATGAAGAGCCGGTCCACTCGCTATTAACTCCATTGTACCTGCATTGTACCTGCAGTTCCAGTTGCAGTTCCACTAGGGGCGATCACGAGCAAGTGATCAAACAATGGGGTTCTATGGGGCTAGACGGCTAAATTGGTCTGTTTCACCTGATTGTCATTATAAAATCGAAGATTGGATTTTATTTTTTGCAAGCTCAATATGGATTATAGGTTGAAAGTTGAATGAACAATTACTTATGGCCCTTTGGTTTCTCACAGGCTTGGTCGTTGTTGCCTATAACACACTAGCACCCTGCTAATGAATGACACCATTGACACGTTTGAAAGGCTTTTTAGAGCAATTAAGGGACTTAAAAAATCGAATACTCAGCCGTGTGTATTTTCCTTGACCCCCCTTTCACATGCAATATTCCAATTTCTACACAAAAAAATATATCCAGAGAAAATTGGATTTTAGGAGAAACTCCATTCACCTCCATTCATTCTCCACTTGCTCGCGATCACCCTCTAGTTGCAGTACCATGCGGAAGTATTCAGTGAGTGGTCATTCTCCCCTTATTAGACATTCTCTGCCTGCACCCAAAGTAAGCCTGCACAGTGAACACACATTAGGGCTGTGCAGGGACCTTTTGATAGCCTGGTAGTAAACCAGACCCTGGAATCTTTCAGATTAAGGGTCTGGCCACGAATAATGAAAATGGCCTAACTGAGGAGTGGCACCAAGCATGCATTTGAAAATCTCACTGCACGCAATTGGATAACACTACGACCAATTTACTCTGACTGATTCTGGACTTCGATGCAATTGGATAACATGACAACCAAAAATGAAAGTTTTAGCATCATCAATTTAGCTCGCCCACTCCTTTTTAGGTTACACAGATTTCTGAGTAGGAAGTGACCTACAAATTGTGCTCTCGAGAGAACCTTTTACCGGGCAGGGGCTCAAAAAAAGGGCACATAGAAAAAGATTGGTTAACGATATGTCATCTTTATTTTGAATTCGGAACTACCCTTGTTCAAACTAAATGTATTGCACAATCTTACATACAATCTGAAGCACAAAAATGTCAATGTCAATGTCAATTTATTTATACAGCACATTTAAAAAACAACCACAGTTGACCAAAGTGCTGTAAAAAAAAAAAAAATAAAAAAAAAAATAAAAAAAAATAATATAAAGTAAAATAACTATAAAGTAACTTTAAAGAAACATAGTAAAGATTAGTAAGTAATAATAATAATAAGTAGAAATGCAATTCCAAGGAATTACCAGTGCATGAAAATGCAGAAATAGATAGATAATGTAGATATGGTTACTAAGGTGTAGCTAGGGTAAACATGGTGGTTGCATAGTTTACAGAGAGTTGATAGTGTGAAGGTAGACTGTTTAAAGATGAAACATTCCAGTTCTAACTTAACTAATGATTTCTATTCATGTTAAAATGTTGATTAGCTAACTTAGCTAATGATTTCTAGCAGTTACGCTAAAAATGTTAATTATGCTAGCAATGCTAACTTTACTAACAATGCTAACCAGGTTGATTAGCTAACTTAACCAATGATTTCTAGCAGCAATGCTAAAAATGCTAACTATGCTAACAATGCTAAATTTGCTAACAATGCTAACCAGGTTGATTAGCTAACTTATTTGATGATTTTTTGCAGTTATGCTAAAAATGCTAACTATGCTAACAATGCTAACTATGTTAACCATGCTAATTAGCTAACTTGCTAGTGAGGACTTTCATTTTGAAACATTTGTTGCTAGGGTATCCATGGTGGCCACTATCAGGAAACAAGAAGTTACTGCAGTATAATCATGTTGGTTGCTATGGAAACGGTCATAAACGCTTAATTTTAATGGTTGCTATGTTGGTTGCTAGGTACATGGAGGTTTCATGTAGTTGACTGGAGGTATAGTGGATGATAACTGACAGTTGGAATGGTTGAACAGTTCAATAGTTGAGTAGTTTCAATGGTTAAATGATTTAATAGTGTATTATTGCAGTGAGGACTTTTATTTTGAAACTGTTGTGGACAGAGGAAACAGTTAACAGGATATGTAGTCTTCTGAAAGACTGTATGCTTAAAGCCAGAGAAACTGACAGTTGGTGCCCAGGTGGCCGGCCACCTGGCCTAAGATTCTAATTGCTGCCGTGATGTCATAATGAGCAATGTTAAGTCTATGGGGGAAATTGTAATAGTTTTTAACTAATAGTTTAAAAAGTATAAAAGTTACAAAGTTGAAAAATATAAAGCAGGCATGGCATAAGCAAGACCTACGCAACAACGTTTGAATGAAGTTTCTACGTTAAACGGTTGAAGCTGAATTGGCTGCGTTAGAAGAAGAAGTTTAATAATAACTAGAAATGCAATTCCAAGGAATTACCAGTGCATGAAAATGCAAAAATAGATAGATAATGTAGATATGGTTACTAAGGTGTAGCTAGGGTAAACATGGTGGTTGCATAGTTTACAGAGAGTTGATAGTGTGAAGGTAGACAGTTTAAAGATGAAACATTCCAGTTCTAACTTAACTAATGATTTCTATTCATGTTAAAATGTTGATTAGCTAACTTAGCTAATGATTTCTAGCAGTTACGCTAAAAATGCTTATTATGCTAGCAATGCTAACTTTACTACCAATGCTAACCAGGTTGGTTAGCTAACTTAACCGATGATTTCTAGCAGTAATGCTAAAAATGCTAACTATGCTAAATTTGCTAACAATGCTAACCAGGTTGATTAGCTAACTTAGTTGATGATTTTTTGCAGTTATGCTAAAAATGCTAACTATGCTAACAATGCTAACTATGCTAACCATGCTAACTAGCTAACTTGCTAGTGAGGACTTTTATTTTGAAACATTTGTTGCTAGGGTATCCATGGTGGCCACTATCAGGAAACAAGAAGTTACTGCAGTATAATCATGTTGGTTGCTATGGAAACGGTCATAAAGACTTAATTTTAATGGTTGCTATGTTGGTTGCTAGGTACATGGAGGTTTTATGTAGTTGACTGGAGGCATAGTGGATGATAACTGACAGTTGGAATGGTTGAACAGTTCAATAGTTGAGTAGTTTCAGTGGTTAAATGATTTAATAATGTATTATTGCAGTGAGGACCTTTATTTTGAAACAGTTGTGGACAGAGGAAGTAGTGAAACAGGATCTGTAGTCTTAATGAGATTGTATGCTTAAAGCCTTAGACAGAAGGTGCCTCTCATATAGCGTTTACGCGTCCTCTCTCGCTCCTCACTGATCTACATAAAGAATGATGGAGCGGCAACAATGGGATAGTCTAGCCCTTCTTCTATCTTTCTTTATGTAGATCATTGAGGATCGAGGAGCGAGGGAGGACATATAAACGCTGCTTGAGAGGGACCCACAGTAAATACTTTAAAAGTTGTATGTAGATAGTCTAATTAATGTTGATAGACAGAATGTTTAATGGATGTTGATAGGCAGATTGTTTAATAGATATTGATTGACAGTTTAATGGGTGGATGAGTGAATGGTCTGAAGAAGATGAATGGATAGAAGGTTGGATGGAATGTGCCTTATATTTTTGTTAAGAGAGACACTGATACAGCTCTCTGAGAGTAGTTGATACAGGTGTAATCAATTTAACTGGCTAGTCTGAGACAGAGTAAATAATTTAAAAGTTGAATGTAGATAGTCTAATTCATGTTGATAGACAGAGAGTTTAATGGATGTTGATAGACAGATTGTTTAATAGATGTTGATAGACAGTTTAATGGGTGGATGAGTGAATGGTCTGAAGAAGATGAATGGATAGAAAGTTGGATGGAATGTGCCTTATATTCTTGTAGAATGGAGAGACACAGCTCTCTACTGAGAGTAGTGGATACAGATACAGGTGTAATCAATTTAACTGGCTAGTCTTAAGAGAGCCAGCCTGAGACAGAGTAGATTGTTTAAAAGTTGAATGTAGATCGTCTAATTGATGTTGATAGGCAGACTGTTTAGAATGGGTGGATGAGTGAATGGTTTGAAGAAGATGAATGGATAGAAAGTTGGATGGAATTAGGAAGACTTATGTTGATACAGGGGAACAGAAAATGTAGTCTCAAGAGAGCCAGTGTATGTTGAGAGAGAGAGAGAGAGCTGCTGCACCTGGACTGGCCACCTGGCGTAACATTCTAATTGCTGCCATGATGTCATAATGAGCAATGTTAAGTCTATGGGGAAATGTTTAATAGTTTTTAATTTACAGTTTAAAAAGTATAAAAGTTACAAAGTTTAAAAATATATTGCACAGGTCTCCTTAGTAAGACCTACGTAGCAAAGTTTGAATCAAGTTTCTACGTTAAACGGTTCAAGCTGAATTGCGAGCGTTAGAAGAAAAAGAAAAATAATAATAACTAGAAATGCAATTCCAAGGAATTACCAGTGCATGAAAATGCAAAAAAAATTATAGATAGATAATGTAGATATGGTTACTAAGGTGTAGCTAGGGTAAACATGGTGGTTGCATAGTTTAAAGAGAGTTGATAGTGTTAAGGTAGACATTTTAAAGCCTAAACATTCCTGTTCTAACTTAACTAATGATTTCTAACAGGTATTCTAAAATGTTAACTATGCTAACAATGATAACCAGGTTGATTGGTTTACTTGGCTAATGATTTCTAGCAGTAGTGCTAACAATGCTAACTATGTTAACAATGCTATGCACGTTGATTAGCTAACTTAGCTCATCATTTTTAGCAGTTATGCTAAAAATGCTAACTATGCTAACAATGCTAACCAGGTTGATTAGCTAACTTAGCTAATCATTTTTAGCAGTTATGCTAAAAATGCTAACTATGCTAACAATGCTAACTATGCTAACTAGCTAACTTGCTACTGAGGACTTTTATTTTGAAACATTTGTTGATAGGGTATCCATGGTGGCCACTATCAGGAATAAAGAAGTTACTATAGTAAAATCATGTTGGTTGCTATGGAAACGGTCATGAACGCTTAATTTTTATGGTTGCTATGTTGGTTGCTAGGTACATGGAGGTTTCATGTAGTTGACTGGAGGCATAGTTGATGATAACTGACAGTTGGAATGGTTGAACAGTTAATAATAGTTGAGTAGTTTCAATGGTTAAATGATTTAATAGTGTATTATTGCACTGAGGACTTTTATTTTGAAACGGTTGTGGAAAGAGGAAACAGTTTAGCAGAATATGTAGTCTTCACAGAGAGATTGTATGCTTAAAGCCTGAGAGAGAGAGGGCTGCTGCAGGTGGGGCTGGCCACCTGGCATAAGATTCTAATTGCTTAACGACCCGATTGTGATGTCATAGAGGCCAATGTTAAGTCTATGGGGAAATTTTTAATAGTTTTTAATTTATAGTTTAAAAAGTATAAAAGTTACAAAGTTGAAAAATATATAGCAGCATTCCCCTATTTAATACCTACGTTGCGACGTTTGAATGAAGTTTCTAGGTTAAACGGTTCAAGCTGAATAGAAAAAATGAATTTGGTAAGCGGAATAATAATAACTAGAAATGCAATTCCAAGGAATTACCAGTGCATGAAAATGCAAAAAAATTTAGATATGGCTACTTAGGTGTAGCTAGGGTAAACATGGTGGTTGCATAGTTTAAAGAGAGTTGATGGTGTTAAGGTAGACATTTTAAAGCTTAAACATTCCTGTTCTAACTTAACTAATGATTTCTAACAGGTATTCTAAAATGTTAACTATGCTAACAATGCTAACCAGGTTGATAAGTTAACTTAGCTGATGATTTCTAGCAGTAATGCTAAAAATGCTAACTATGTTAACATTGCTAACTATGTTAACAATGGTAACCATGTTGATTAGCTAACTTAGCTTATCATTTTAGCAGTTGTGCTAAAATGCTAACTGTGCTAACAATGCTAACTATGCTAACAATGCTAACCAGGTTGATTAGCTAACTTAGCTAATCATTTTTAACAGTTATGCTAAAAATGCTAACTATGCTAACAATGCTAACTATGCTAACAATGCTAACTTGCTAGTGAGGACATTTATTTTGAAACAGTAGTTGCTAGGGTATCCATGGTGCCCACTATCAGGAATAAAGAAGTTACTGTAGTATAATCATGTTGGTTGCTATGGAAACTGTCAAAAACGCTTAGTTTTAATGGTTGCTATGTTGGTTGCTAGGTACATGGAGGTTTCATTTAGTTGACTGGAGGCATAGTTGATGATAACTGACAGTTGGAATGGTTGAACAGTTAAATAGTTGAGTAGTTTCAGTGGTTAAATGATTTAATAGTGTATTATTGCAGTGAGGACTTTTATTTTGAAACAGTTGTGGAAAGAGGAAACAGTTAACAGGATATGTAGTCTTCACAGAGAGATTGTATGCTTAAAGCCTGAGAGAGAGAGGGCTGCTGCAGGTGGGGCTGGCCACCTGGCATAAGATTCTAATTGCTCAACGACCCGATTGTGATGTCATAGAGGCCAATGTTAAGTCCATGGGGAAATTTTGAATAGTTTTTATTTAATAGTTCAAAAAGTATAAAAGTTACAAAGTTGAAAAGTCATAGCAACCCGATCCATTAGAATACCTACGTTACAAAGTTTGAATGAAGTTTCTAAGTTAAACGGTTGAAGAGAAATTGCGGTCAGAAAAAGTGGTAAGCGGAATAATAATAAATATAACTAGAAATGCAATTCCAAGGAATTACCAGTGCATGAAAATGCAAAAATAGATAGATAATGTAGATATGGTTACTAAGGTGTAGCTAGGGTAAACATGGTGGTTGCATAGTTTACAGAGAGTTGATAGTGTGAAGGTAGACGTTTTAAAGATGAAACGTTCCAGTTCTAACTTAACTAATGATTTCTATTCATGTTAAAATGTTGATTAGCTAACTTAGCTAATGATTTCTAGCAGTTACGCTAAAAATGCTTATTATGCTAGCAATGCTAACTTTACTAACAATGCTAACCAGGTTGATTAGCTAACTTAACCGATGATTTCTAGCAGTAATGTTAAAAATGCTAACTATGCTAACAATGCTAAATTTGCTAACAATGCTAACCAGGTTGATTAGCTAACTTAGTTGATGATTTTTTGCAGTTATACTAAAAATGCTAACTATGCTAACAATGCTAACTAGCTAACTTGCTAGTGAGGACTTTTATTTTGAAACATTTGTTGCTAGGGTATCCATGGTGGCCACTATCAGGAAACAAGAAGTTACTGCAGTATAATCATGTTGGTTGCTATGGAAACGGTCATAAACACTTAATT
Source organism: Sardina pilchardus (assembly GCF_963854185.1). Taxonomy (NCBI): domain Eukaryota; kingdom Metazoa; phylum Chordata; class Actinopteri; order Clupeiformes; family Clupeidae; genus Sardina; species Sardina pilchardus. The sequence continues at coordinate 28,080,691 of NC_085006.1, forward strand.
TTAATGGTTGCTATGTTGGTTGCTAGGTACATGGAGGTTTCATGTAGTTGACTGGAGGCATAGTGGATGATAACTGACAGTTGGAATGGTTGAACAGTTCAATAGTTGAGTAGTTTCAGTGGTTAAATGATTTAATAATGTATTATTGCAGTGAGGACCTTTATTTTGAAACAGTTGTGGACAGAGGAAGTAGTGAAACAGGATCTGTAGTCTTAATGAGATTGTATGCTTAAAGCCTGAGACAGAAGGTGCCTCTCATATAGCGTTTACGCGTCCTCTCTCGCTCCTCACTGATCTACATAAAGAATGATGGAGCGGCAACAATGGGATAGTCTAGCCCTTCTTCTATCTTTCTTTATGTAGATCATTGAGGATCGAGGAGCGAGGGAGGACATATAAACGCTGCTTGAGAGGGACCCACAGTAAATACTTAAAAAGTTGTATGTAGATAGTCTAATTAATGTTGATAGACAGAATGTTTAATGGATGTTGATAGGCAGATTGTTTAATAGATATTGATTGACAGTTTAATGGGTGGAGGAGTGAATGGTCTGAAGAAGATGAATGGATAGAAGGTTGGATGGAATGTGCCTTATATTCTTGTTAAGAGAGACACTGATACAGCTCTCTGAGAGTAGTTGATACAGGTGTAATCAATTTAACTGGCTAGTCTGAGACAGAGTAAATAATTTAAAAGTTGAATGTAGATAGTCTAATTAATGTTGATAGACAGAGAGTTTAATGGATGTTGATAGACAGATTGTTTAATAGATGTTGATAGACAGTTTAATGGGTGGATGAGTGAATGGTCTGAAGAAGATGAATGGATAGAATGTTGGATGGAATGTGCCTTATATTCTTGTAGAATGGAGAGACACAGCTCTCTACTGAGAGTAGTGGATACAGATACAGGTGTAATCAATTTAACTGGCTAGTCTTAAGAGAGCCAGCCTGAGACAGAGTAGATTGTTTAAAAGTTGAATGTAGAGCGTCTTATTGATGTTGATAGGCAGACTGTTTAGAATGGGTGGATGAGTGAATGGTTTGAAGAAGATGAATGGATATAAAGTTGGATGGAATTAGGAGAACTTATTTTGATACTGTTGTGCGCAGAGGATACAGGGGAACAGAATATGTAGTCTTCAGAGAGATTGTATTTTTAAAGCCAGAGAAACTGACAGTTGGTGCCCAGGTGGCCGGCCACCTGGCCTAAGATTCTAATTGCTGCCGTGATGTCACAATGAGCAATGTTAAGTCTATGGGGGAAATTGTAATAGTTTTTAACTAATAGTTTAAAAAGTATAAAAGTTACAAAGTTGAAAAATACAAAGCAGGCATGGCATAAGCAAGACCTACGCAACAACGTTTGAATGAAGTTTCTACGTTAAACGGTTGAAGCTGAATTGGCTGCGTTAGAAGAAGAAGTTTAATAATAAGAAGACTTGGAATAACAGTATAGTGCATTTTCATGCACTATAATAAGAAACCTAGGAAGAACAATATAGTGCATTTTCATGCACTATAATAATAACTAGAAATGCAATTCCAAGGAATTACCAGTGCATGAAAATGCAAAAATAGATATATAATGTAGATATGGTTGCTAAGGTGTAGCTAGGGTAAACATGGTGGTTGCATAGTTTACAGAGAGTTGATAGTGTGAAGGTAGACAGTTTAAAGATTAAACATTCCAGCTCGAACTTAACTAATGATTTCTATTCATGTTAAAATGTTGATTAGCTAACTTAGGTAATGATTTCTAGCAGTTACACTAAAAATGCTAATTATGCTAGCAATGATAACTTTACTAACAATGCGTACCAGGTTGATTAGCTAACTTAACCGATTATTTCTAGCAGTAATGTTAAAAATGCTAACTATGCTAACAATGCTAAATTTGCTAATAATGCTAACCAGGTTGATTAGCTAACTTAGTTGATGATTTTTTGCAGTTATGCTAAAAATGCTAGCTATGCTAACCATGCTAACTAGATAACTTGCTAGTGAGGACTTTTATTTTGAAACATTTGTTGCTAGGGTATCCATGGTGGCCACTATCAGGAATAAAGAAGTTACTGTAGTAAAATCATATTGGTTGCTATGGAAACGGTCATAAACGCTTAATTTTAATGGTTGCTATGTTGGTTGCTAGGTACATGGAGGTTTCATGTAGTTGACTGGAGGCATAGTTGATGATAACTGACAGTTGGAATGGTTGAACAGTTAAATAGTTGAGTAGTTTCAATGGTTAAATGATTTAATAGTGTATTATTGCAGTGAAGACTTTTATTTTGAAACAGTTGTGGACAGAGGAAACAGTTTAACAGGATATGTGTAGTCTTCAGAGAGATTGTATGCTTAAAGCCTGAGAGAAACTGACAGTTGGTGCCCAGGTGGCTGACCAGCTGGGGTAACATTCTAATTGCTGCCGTGATGTCATAATGAGCAATGTTAAGTCTATGGGGGAAATTGTAATAGTTTTTAACTAATAGTTTAAAAAGTATAAAAGTTACAAAGTTAAAAAATACAAAGCAGGCATGGCATAAGCAAGACCTACGCAACAACGTTTGAATTAAGTTTCTACGTTAAACGGTTGAAGCTGAATTGGCTGCGTTAGAAGAAGAAGTTTAATAACTAGAAATGCAATTCCAAGGAATTACCAGTGCATGAAAATGCAAAAATAGATAGATAATGTAGATATGGTTACTAAGGTGTAGCTAGGGTAAACATGGTGGTTGCATAGTTTACAGAGAGTTGATAGTGTGAAGGTAGACAGTTTAAAGATGAAACGTTCCAGTTCTAACTTAACTAATGATTTCTATTCATGTTAAAATGTTGATTAGCTAACTTAGCTAATGATTTCTAGCAGTTACGCTAAAAATGCTTATTATGCTAGAAATGCTAACTTTACTAACAATGCTAACCAGGTTGATTAGCTAACTTAACCGATGATTTCTAGCAGTAATGCTATAAATGCTAACTATGCTAAAAATGCTAAATTTGCTAACAATGCTAACCAGGTTGATTAGCTAACTTAGTTGATGATTTTTTGCAGTTATGCTTAAAATGCTAACTATGCTAACAATGCTAACTATGCTAACCATGCTAACTAGCTAACTTGCTAGTGAGGACTTTTATTTTGAAACATTTGTTGCTAGGGTATCCATGGTGGCCACTATCAGGAAACAAGAAGTTACTGCAGTATAATCATGTTGGTTGCTATGGAAACGGTCATAAACACTTAATTTTAATGGTTGCTATGTTGGTTGCTAGGTACATGGAGGTTTCATGTAGTTGACTGGAGGCATAGTGGATGATAACTGACAGTTGGAATGGTTGAACAGTTCAATAGTTGAGTAGTTTCAATGGTTAAATGATTTAATAGTGTATTATTGCAGTGAGGACCTTTATTTTGAAACAGTTGTGGACAGAGGAAGTAGTGAAACAGGATCTGTAGTCTTAATGAGATTGTATGCTTAAAGCCTGAGACAGAAGGTGCCTCTCATATAGTGTTTACCCTCTCTCGCTCCTCACTGATCTACATAAAGAATGATGGAGCGGCAACAATGGGATAGTCTAGCCCTTCTTCTATCTTTCTTTATGTAGATCATTGAGGATCGAGGAGCGAGGGAGGACATATAAACGCTGCTTGAGAGGGATCCACAGTAAATACTTTAAAAGTTGTATGTAGATAGTCTAATTAATGTTGATAGACAGAATGTTTAATGGATGTTGATAGGCAGATTGTTTAATAGATATTGATTGACAGTTTAATGGGTGGATGAGTAAATGGTCTGAAGAAGATGAATGGATAGAGATTGGATGGAATGTGCCTTATATTCTTGTTAAGAGAGACACTGATACAGCTCTCTGAGAGTATTTGACACAGGTGTAATCAATTTAACTGGCTAGTCTTAAGAGAGCCAGAGTACTCTTAAAGCCTGAGACAGAGTAAATAATTTAAAAGTTGAATGTAGATAGTCTAATTAATGTTGATAGACAGAGAGTTTAATGGATGTTGATAGACAGATTGTTTAATACATGTTGATAGACAGTTTAATGGGTGGATGAGTGAATGGTCTGAAGAAGATGAATGGATAGAATGTTGGATGGAATGTGCCTTATATTCTTGTAGAATGGAGAGACACAGCTCTCTACTGAGAGTAGTGGATACAGATACAGGTGTAATCAATTTAACTGGCTAGAGAGCCAGCCTGAGACAGAGTAGATTGTTTAAAAGTTCAATGTAGAGCGTCTAATTGATGTTGATAGGCAGACTGTTTAGAATGGGTGGATGAGTGAATGGTTTGAAGAAGATGAATGGATATAAAGTTGGATGGAATTAGGAGGACTTATTTTGATACTGTTGTGCGCAGAGGATACAGGGGAACAGAATATGTAGTCTTCAGAGAGGAGCCTGAGAGAAACTGACAGTTGGTGCCCAGGTGGCCGGCCACCTGGCGTAAGATTCTAATTGCTGCCGTGATGTCATAATGAGCCATGTTAAGTCTATGGGGGAAATTGTAATAGTTTTTAACTAATAGTTTAAAAAGTATAAAAGTTACAAAGTTGAAAAATACAAAGCCCACATCGCGTAAGTAAGACCTACGCATCAAAATTTGAATGGAGTTTCTACGTTAAGCGGTTGAAGCTGAATTGCGTGCGTTAGAAGAAGAACTAGAAATGCAATTCCAAGGAATTACCAGTGCATGAAAATGCAGAAATAGATAGATAATGTAGATATGGTTACTAAGGTGTAGCTAGGGTAAACATGGTGGTTGCGTAGTTTACAGAGAGTTGATAGTGTGAAGGTAGACAGTTTAAAGATGAAACATTCCAGTTCTAACTTAACTAATGATTTCTATTCATGTTAAAATGTTGATTAGCTAACTTAGCTAATGATTTCTAGCAGTTACGTTAAAAATGCTAATTATGCTAGCAATGCTAACTTTACTAACAATGCTAACCAGGTTGATTAGCTAACTTAATGATGATTTCTAGCAGTAATGCTAAAAATGCTAACTATGCTAAATTTGCTAACAATGCTAACCAGGTTGATTAGCTAACTTAGTTGATGATTTTTTGCAGTTATGCTAAAAATGTTAACAATGCTAACTAGCTAACTTGCTAGTGAGGACTTTTATTTTGAAACATTTGTTGCTAGGGTATCCATGGTTGCCACTATCAGGAAACAAGAAGTTACTGCAGTATAATCATGTTGGTTGCTATGGAAACGGTCATAAACACTTAATTTTAATGGTTGCTATGTTGGTTGCTAGGTACATGGAGGTTTCATGTAGTTGACTGGAGGCATAGTGGATGATAACTGACAGTTGGAATGGTTGAACAGTTAATAGTTGAGTAGTTTCAATGGTTAAATGATTTAATGGTGTATTATTGCAGTGAGGACTTTTATTTTGAAACAGTTGTGGACAGAGGAAACAATTGACAATTCACTGATCTACATAAAGAATGATGGAGCGGCAACAATGGGATAGTCTAGCCCTTCTATCTTTCTTTATGTAGATCATTGAGGGTCGAGGCCCGAGGAGCGAGTGAGGACATATAAACGCTGCTTGAGAGGCACCCACAGTAAATACTTGTATGTAGATAGTCTAATTAATGTTGATAGACAGAATGTTTAATGGATGTTGATAGGCAGATTGTTTAATAGATGTTGATTGACAGTTTAATGGGTGGATGAGTGAATGGTCTGAAGAAGATGAATGGATAGAAGGTTGGATGGAATGTGCCTTATATTCTTGTTAAGAGACACACTGATACAGCTCTCTGAGAGTAGTTGATACAGGTGTAATCAATTTAACTGGCTAGTCTTAAGAGAACCAGAGTGTGCTTAAAGCCTGAGACAGAGTAAATCATTTAAAAGTTGAATGTAGATAGTCTAATTAATGTTGATAGACAGAGAGTTTAATGGATGTTGATAGGCAGATTGTTTAATAGATGTTGATAGACAGTTTAATGGGTGGATGAGTGAATGGTCTGAAGAAGATGAATGGATAGAAAGTTGGATGGAATGTGCCTTATATTCTTGTAGACTGGAGAGACACAGCTCTCTACTGAGAGTAGTGGATACAGATACAGGTGTAATCAATTTAACTGGCTAGTCTTAAGAGAGCCAGTGTATGTAGCCTGAGAGAGAGAGAGAGCTGCTGCACCTGGACTGGCCACCTGGCGTAACATTCTAATTGCTGCCGTGATGTCATAATGAGCAATGTTAAGTCTATGGGGGAAATTGTAATAGTTTTTAACTAATAGTTTGTAACTTTTATACTTTTTAAAGTTGAAAAATACAAAGCAGGCATGGCATAAGCAAGACCTACGCAACAACGTTTGAATGAAGTTTCTATGTTAAACGGTTGAAGCTGAATTGGCTGCGTTAGAAGAAGAAGTTTAACTAGAAATGCAATTCCAAGGAATTACCAGTGCATGAAAATGCAAAAATAGATAGATAATGTAGATATGGTTACTAAGGTGTAGCTAGGGTAAACATGGTGGTTGCGTAGTTTACAGAGAGTTGATAGTGTGAAGGTAGACAGTTTAAAGCTGAAACATTCCAGTTCTAACTTAACTAATGATTTCTATTCATGTTAAAATGTTGATTAGCTAACTTAGCTAATGATTTCTAGCAGTTACGCTAAAAATGCTAATTATGCTAGCAATGCTGACTTTACTAACAATGCTAACCAGGTTGATTAGCTAACTTAACCGATGATTTCTAGCAGTAATGCTAAAAATGCTAACTATGATAACAATGCTAAATTTGCTAACAATGCTAACCAGGTTGATTAGCTAACTTAGTTGATGATTTTTTGCAGTTATGCTAAAAATGCTAACTATGCTAACAATGCTAACTATGCTAACTAGCTAACTTGCTAGTGAGGACTTTTATTTTGAAACATTTGTTGCTAGGGTATCCATGGTGGCCACTATCAAGAAACAAGAAGTTACTGCAGTATAATCATGTTGGTTGCTATGGAAACGTCATAAACACTTAATTTTAATGGTTGCTATGTTGGTTGCTAGGTACATGGAGGTTTCATGTAGTTGACTGGAGGCATAGTGGATGATAACTGACAGTTGGAATGGTTGAACAGTTCAATAGTTGAGTAGTTTCAATGGTTAAATGATTTAATAGTGTATTATTGCATTGAGGACTTTTATTTTGAAACAGTTGTGGACTGAGGAAACAGTTTAACAGGATATGTGTAGTCTTCTGAGAGACTGTATGCTTAAAGCCAGAGAAACTGACAGTTGGTGCCCAGGTGGCCGGCCACCTGGCGTAAGATTCTAATTGCTGCCGTGATGTCATAATGAGCAATGTTAAGTCTATGGGGGAAATTGTAATAGTTTTTAACTAATAGTTTAAAAAGTATAAAAGTTACAAAGTTGAAAAATACAAAGCCCACATCGCGTAAGTAAGACCTACGCGACAAAATTTGAATGGAGTTTCTACGTTAAGCGGTTGAAGCTGAATAGCGTGCGTTAGAAGAAGAACTAGAAATGCAATTCCAAGGAATTACCAGTGCATGAAAATGCAAAAATAGATAGATAATGTAGATATGGCTACTAAGGTGTAGCTAGGGTAAACATGGTGGTTGCATAGTTTACAGAGAGTTGATAGTGTGAAGGTAGACAGTTTAAAGATGAAACGTTCCAGTTCTAACTTAACTAATGATTTCTATTCATGTTAAAATGTTGATTAGCTAACTTAGCTAATGATTTCTAGCAGTTACGCTAAAAATGCTTACTATGCTAGCAATGCTAACAATGCTAATCAGGTTGATTAGCTAACTTAACCGATGATTTCTAGCAGTAATGCTAAAAATGCTAACTATGCTAACAATGCTAAATTTGCTAACAATGCTAACCAGGTTGATTATCTAACTTAGTTGATGATTTTTTGCAGTTATGCTAAAAATGCTAACTATGCTAACAATGCTAACTATGCTAACCATGGCAACTAGCTAACTTGCTAGTGAGGACTTTTATTTTGAAACATTTGTTGCTAGGGTATCCATGGTGGCCACTATCAGGAAACAAGAAGTTACTGCAGTATAATCATGTTGGTTGCTATGGAAACGGTCATAAACACGTTTTAATGGTTGCTATGTTGGTTGCTAGGTACATGGAGGTTTCATGTAGTTGACTGGAGGCATAGTGGATGATAACTGACAGTTGGAATGGTTGAACAGTTCAATAGTTGAGTAGTTTCAATGGTTAAATGATTTAATAGTGTATTATTGCAGTGAGGACCTTTATTTTGAAACAGTTGTGGACAGAGGAAGTAGTGAAACAGGATCTGTAGTCTTAATGAGATTGTATGCTTAAAGCCTGAGACAGAAGGTGCTTCTCATAGCGTTTACGCGTCCTCTCTCGCTCCTCACTGATCTACATAAAGAATGATGGAGCGGCAACAATGGGATAGTCTAGCCCTTCTTCTATCTTTCTTTATGTAGATCATTGAGGATCGAGGAGCGAGGGAGGACATATAAACGCTGCTTGAGAGGGACCCACAGTAAATACTTTAAAAGTTGTATGTAGATAGTCTAATTAATGTTGATAGATAGAATGTTTAATGGATGTTGATAGGCAGATTGTTTAATAGATATTGATTGACAGTTTAATGGGTGGATGAGTGAATGGTCTGAAGAAGATGAATGGATAGAAGGTTGGATGGAATGTGCCTTATATTCTTGTTAAGAGAGACACTGATACAGCTCTCTGAGAGTAGTTGACACAGGTGTAATCAATTTAACTGGCTAGTCTTAAGAGAGCCAGAGTATCTTAAAGCCTGAGACAGAGTTAATAATTTAAAAGTTGAATGTAGATAGTCTAATTAATGTTGATAGACAGAGAGTTTAATGGATGTTGATAGACAGATTGTTTAATAGATGTTGATAGACAGTTTAATGGGTGGATGAGTGAATGGTCTGAAGAAGATGAATGGATAGAATGTTGGATGGAATGTGCCTTATATTCTTGTAGAATGGAGAGACACAGCTCTCTACTGAGAGTAGTGGATACAGATACAGGTGTAATCAATTTAACTGGCTAGTCTTAAGAGAGCCAGCCTGAGACAGAGTAGATTGTTTAAAAGTTCAATGTAGAGCGTCTAATTGATGTTGTTGATAGGCAGACTGTTTAGAATGGGTGGATGAGTGAATGGTTTGAAGAAGATGAATGGATATAAAGTTGGATGGAATTAGGAGGACTTATTTTGATACTGTTGTGCGCAGAGGATACAGGGGAACAGAATATGTAGTCTTCAGAGAGGAGCCTGAGAGAAACTGACAGTTGGTGCCCAGGTGGCTGACCAGCTGGGGTAACATTCTAATTGCTGCCGTGATGTCATAATGAGCAATGTTAAGTCTATGGGGGAAATGGTGATAGTTTTTAACTAATAGTTTAAAAAGTATAAAAGTTACAAAGTTGAAAAATACAAAGCACATATGGCATAAGCAAGACCTACGCAACAAAGTTTGAATGAAGTTTCTACGTTAAACGGTTGAAGCTGAATTGCGAGCGTTAGAAGAAGAAGTTTAATAACTAGAAATGCAATTCCAAGGAATTACTAGTGCATGAAAATGCAAAAATAGATAGATAATGTAGATATGGTTACTAAGGTGTAGCTAGGGTAAACATGGTGGTTGCATAGTTTACAGAGAGTTGATAGTGTGAAGGTAGACAGTTAAAAGATGAAACATTCCAATTCTAACTTAACTAATGATTTCTATTCATGTTAAAATGTTGATTAGCTAACTTAGCTAATGATTTCTAGCAGTTACGTTAAACATGCTAATAATGTTAGCAATGCTAACTGTATTAACAATGCTAACCAGGTTGATTAGCTAACTTAACCGATGATTTCTAGCAGTAATGCTAAAAATGCTAACTATGCTAACAATGCTAAATTTGCTAACAATGCTAACCAGGTTGATTAGCTAACTTAGTTGATGATTTTTTGCAGTTATGCTAAAAATGCTAACTATGCTAACAATGCTAACTATGCTAACCATGCTAACTAGCTAACTTGCTAGTGAGGACTTTTATTTTGAAACATTTGTTGCTAGGGTTTCCATGGTGGCCACTATCAGGAAACAAGAAGTTACTGCAGTATAATCATGTTGGTTGCTATGGAAACGGTCATAAACACTTAATTTGAATGGTTGCTATGTTGGTTGCTAGGTACATGGAGGTTTCATGTAGTTGACTGGAGGCATAGTGGATGATAACTGACAGTTGGAATGGTTGAACAGTTCAATAGTTGAGTAGTTTCAATGGTTAAATTAATTAATAGTGTATTATTGCAGTGAGGACTTTTATTTTGAAACAGTTGTGGACAGAGGAAACAGTTAACAGGATATGTAGTCTTCTGAGAGACTGTATGCTTAAAGCCAGAGATACTGACAGTTGGTGCCCAGGTGGCCGGCCACCTGGCGTAAGATTCTAATTGCTGCCGTGATGTCATAATGAGCAATGTTAAGTCTATGGGGGAAATGGTAATAGTTTTTAACTAATAGTTTAAAAAGTATAAAAGTTACAAAGTTAAAAAATATAAAGCAGGCATGGCATAAGCAAGACCTACGCAACAACGTTTGAATGAAGTTTCTACGTTAAACGGTTGAAGCTGAATTGGCTGCGTTAGAAGAAGAAGTTTAATAATAATAAGAAGAAGAAGACTTGGAATAACAGTACAGTGCATTTTCATGCACTGTAATAACTAGAAATGCAATTCCAAGGAATTACCAGTGCATGAAAATGCAAAAATAGATAGATAATGTAGATATGGTTACTAAGGTGTAGCTGGGGTAAGCATGGTGGTTGCATAGTTTACAGAGATTTGATAGTGTGAAGGTAGACAGTTTTAAGATGAAACATTCCAGTTCTAACTTAACTAATGATTTCTATTCATGTTAAAATGTTGATTAGCTAACTTAGCTAATGATTTCTAGCAGTTACGCTAAAAATGCTAATTATGCTAGCAATGCTAACTTTACTAACAATGCTAACCAGGTTGATTAGCTAACTTAACCGATGATTTCTAGCAGTAATGCTAAAAATGCTAACTATGCTAACAATACTAAATATGCTAACAATGCTAACCAGGTTGATTAGCTAACTTAGTTGATGATTTTTTGCAGTTATGCTAAAAATGCTAACTATGCTAACCAAGCTAACTAGCTAACTTGCTAGTGAGGACTTTTATTTTGAAACATTTGTTGCTAGGGTATCCATGATGGCCACTATCAGGAAACAAAAAGTTACTGCAGTATAATCATGTTGGTTGCTATGGAAATGGTCATAAACACTTAATTTTAATGGTTGCTATTTTGGTTGCTAGGTACATGGAGGTTTCATGTAGTTGACTGGAGGCATAGTGGATGATAACTGACAGTTGGAATGGTTGAACAGTTCAATAGTTGAGTAGTTTCAATGGTTAAATGATTTAATAGTGTATTATTGCAGTGAGGACTTTTATTTTGAAACAGTTGTGGACAGAGGAAACAGTTAACAGGATATGTAGTCTTCTGAGAGACTGTATGCTTAAAGCCAGAGAAACTGACAGTTGGTGCCCAGGTGGCCGGCCACCTGGCGTAAGATTCTAATTGCTGCCGTGATGTCATAATGAGCAATGTTAAGTCTATGGGGAAATAGCTCAATGTTAAATCTATGGGGAAATCGTTTTTTAATTCATAGTTTAAAAAGTATAAAAGTTACAAAGTTGAAAAATACAAAGCACACATGGCATAAGCAAGACCTACGCAACAAAGTTTGAATGAAGTTTCTACGTTAAACGGTTCAAGCTGAATTGCGCGCGTTAGAAGAAGAAAAATAAAGACTAGAGAATGTAATTCCAGGGAAATTACGAGTGCATGAAAATGCAAAAATGTATAGATACAGTAGATAATGTAGATATAGTTACTAAGGTGTAGCTAGGGTAAACATGGTGGTTGCATAGTTTAAAGAAAGCTGATAGTGTGAAGGTAGACAGTTTAAAGCTTAAACATTACAGTTCTAACTGAACTAATGATTTCTAACAGTTATGCTAAAAATGCTAACAATGCTAACTATGCTAACAATGCTAACCAGGCTGATTAACTAACTTAGCTAATCATTTCTAACAGTTATGCTAACAATGCTAACTATGCTAATGATGCTAATGATGCTAACAATGCTAACCAGGTTGATTAGCTAACTTAGCTAACCATTTCTAGCAGTTATGCTAAAAATGCTAACTATGCTAACAATGCTAACCATGCTAACTAGCTAACTTGCTAGTGAGGACTTTTATTTTGAAACATTTGTTGATAGGGTATCTATGGTGGCCACTATCAGGAATAAAGAAGTTACTGTAGTAAAATCATGTTGGTTGCTATGGAAACGGTCATAAACGCTTAATTTTAATGGTTGCTATGTTGGTTGCTAGGTACATGGAGGTTTCATGTAGTTGACTGGAGGCATAGTTGATGATAACTGACAGTTGGAATGGTTGAACAGTTAAATAGTTGAGTAGTTTCAATGGTTAAATGATTTAATAGTGTATTATTGCAGTGAGGACTTTTATTTTGAAACAGTTGTGGACAGAGGAAGTATGAAACAGGATCTGTAGTCTTAATGAGATTGTATGCTTAAAGCCTGAGAGAGAGAGAGCTGCTGCAGGTGGGGCTGGCCACCTGGCATAAGATTCTAATTGCCCTATTATGATGTCATAGTCCAATGTTAAGTCTATGGGAGAAAAAATGTTTTAAAAAATTAATATAAATTCAACGATAAAGTTTTCAAAGTTGAAAAATACAAAGCTGAAGTCACCTAAGTGAGACCTACGCAGCGCAGTTTGAATGAAGTTTCTACGTTAAACGGTTGAAGCCGCATTAAACACACAAAAAGCGTTAGAAGAATAATATCACCTATAATAAGAATAATTGGAAGAACAGTATAGTGCATTTTCATGCACTATAATAAGAAGAATAGGAAGAACAGTACAGTGCATTTTCATGCACTGTAATAATAAGAAGAAGACCGAGGAAGAACAGTACAGTGCATTTTCATGCACTGTAATAACTAGAGATGTAATTCCAAGGAAATTACGAGTGCATGAAAATGCAAAAATGATGAGGACTTTTATTTTGAAACAGTTGTGGGTAGAGGAAACAGTTGAACAGGATATGTAGTCTTAAGAGAGCCAGAAAGCCTGAGACAGAGAGTTGCTGCCAGGTGGCTTTGAACTCCTGGCTTAAGATTCTAATTGCTTAACGACTTTATTGTGATGTCATAATCCAATGTTAAGTCTATGGGAGAAAAAATGTTTTAAAAAATTCATATAAATTAAACGATAAAGTTTTCAAAGTTGAAATGAGATGGGGTAAAACTGAGCGAATGAGGATTTACCACTGATCTATAAATAGGTAATTGAGATAGTTAGGTGTTGCTAAGACATATATGGTTGCTAGGTTGACGTGGCTTAATAAATGTTCATAGGCAGATAGTTTAATAGACATAGTTTAAGGGCTGTGTAGAGGTAGACAGTTTCATGGATGTTGATAAGACAGATAGTTTAATGAATGTTGATAGACAAATAGTTTAATAGACATAGTTTAAGGGCTGTGTAGAGGTAGACAGTTTCATGGATGTTGATAAGACAGATAGTTTAATGAATGTTGATAGACAAATAGTTTAATGGATGTATAGGTAGATTAATGGATGTTGATAGGAGGACAGTTTAATGAAGGAATAAATAGTTGGAAGTAAATGGATGGAGAGAAAGTTAACATTACTAGGGTGATTGCGATGATTTCTATATTGTTGCAAGGGTAATTGAGATAGCTGTTAGGTTTATCATAGGGTATTCATAGTGGTTACTCTGCTATGTAGGTTGCTAAATTAGGTGGAGATTCCTAGGTGGTAATTGAATCAGACATGAGTGTTGATAAACAGAAGGACAATTTCCAAACTGATCATATATAGATAACACACCAGCATGGAGCTCTTGAACAGTCCAAAGGCAAACTAGGCTTAGTTTATTTTATAACCTAGGCTACTGTAACATCGATATTATGTTGTGATATGAAGTCATGCATTTATGGTTAAACCATGAATGGTTGTTTTTTTTTTTGCTACAATAAACTCTGCAATTTAGCATGAGAGCACGAGGGATCACAGCAAGAGATAATTTGAGTAGACAATATGCGTGGATAAATTTACTTTTTTAGAAATGGTGAAATCTTCAGAGGTCATTCTTTTACCGTCTATCATGCAGGCTCACATTGCCTACGTTAAACATCATAATTGTATTGCATTATCGTAACTGTAGAAGAGCTAGGGTGTGCATTGCACACAAAAATCACAGTTAGGCGACGCCGACGTTATTGGCTGAATGATTAGGTCTATATTTTTCAAATTGATAAAATATTTAACGGTCATTTCGGCAGGCTGTGTAGCCGAATTACATTGATATCATATTGTGATATCCTCTTTATTCGGTTGTTAAGTCCGACGTCACGGACCCAGCAGCTATTTTGTGAAAAGACGTTTATTAGCGCAGCCAGACGGGTTTTGCTACTTGTAAACTTTGTCATCACCACCTTCGTTTTAGCGGTTTTAAAACAAAATCGCTAATCTTTAACAAAGTAATCACTGTAGCTATGCAGCCAGATGATATATGAATGGGTAACGTCCTGAAATAGTTGTGTCCCTTTAAGGGGAACTTAGGGGTGGAGTTGTAGGTACGTGTGTTTGCGTGTGTTTGTTTGAGCAGGTCGTCGGAGTCGGAGAGTGAAGGAGTTGGACAGAGAGGTCTGTTAAATAATGCTCCGTTAAAAGCGTCAGTTGTGGCTAAAACAGCAACTCGGTTGTGATAAGCTACTTGGTTGATAAATAAAGCACGGGAAGTTTCCCTCAAGTGTGACAAAGTGTCTGGAGTATTACAATATTCATCCTGGCTGTACAATAGGCTATTAACGGTGGTAAACATTTAAATGTTATGCCTAATCGCCTGCCAAAAGACGGGGATCAACACCGGGAGTTGACATTGATTCAGTGAAGTTAGCTTTATTTACAGCTGAACTATCTAGGACTCTCGTGGTCTGCGTTATTTTAATTCAAGTAGCCTAGGCTAGCAATTTTGCCTGGCTTGATAACGTTAGGCTATTTGTTTTAGTTGGAAATAGTTTGGTTTGTTACCTTAACCGCACTTTGTGCGTATTTGCCAGATGTGCTGCCAGATGTGGACTAATAATAGCAGAAGCAAGCTCGGACCAGTCGTTTGTTGCCTACATAGCCTGCTAGTTAGCGAGACAGTCTGGTGCTTCAGATTATACCCAGTGGTTTATCTATAATGGGTCAACAAGCTAACAAGCTAACTCTACCATAAGAGAGCTTACGTTAACCTACAATGATCTGTGTGTCCTGAACACATTTATGTCGCATATAAACAATAAACCGTATCAAAAATAAACCATTAAAAGTGGTCAAGAAACCTTAATTCACATTTAATATTTCCAGTTATGACCCCCAGGGCCGCCGCCATTGTTTTATGATTTTTTTGTTACTCCTGCCTCTGTGTACAACGCAGGCTTCTGATTTGCTCTGAGTGGTTCACATTTGCATAGAGATTCTATGATGTCATCATCGCAATGTTAAGTCTATGGGGAAATTTTAATAGTTTTTATTTAATAGTTCAAAAAGTATAAAAGTCACAAAGTTGAAAAAAACATAGCTGAAGTCACCTAAGTAAGACCTACGCAGCGCAGTTTGAATGAAATTTCTACGTTAAACGGTTGAAGCTGAATTCGACGCACAACAAGCGTTGAAGAAAAATAACCTATAATAAGAATACTTGGGATAACAGTAGAGTGCATTTTCATGCACTCTAATAACTAGAAATGCAATTCCAAGGAATTACTAGTGCATGAAAATGCAGAAATAGATAGATAATGTAGATATGGTTACTAAGGTGTAGCTAGGGTAAACATGGTGGTTGCATAGTTTACAGAGAGTTGATAGTGTGAAGGTAGACTGTTTAAAGATGAAACATTCCAATTCTAACTTAACTAATGATTTCTATTCATGTTAAAATGTTGATTAGCTAACTTAGCTAATGATTTCTAGCAGTTACGCTAAAAATGCTAATCATGCTAACAATGTTAACTTTACTAACAATGCTAACCAGGTTGATTAGCTAACTTAACCAATGATTTCTAGCAGCAATGCTAAAAATGCTAACTATGCTAACAATGCTAAATTTGCTAATAATGCTAACCAGGTTGATAAGCTAACTTAGTTGATGATTTTTTGCAGTTATGCTAAAAATGCTAACTATGCTAACAATGCTAACCATGCTAACTAGCTAACTTGCTAGTGAGGACTTTTATTTTGAAACATTTGTTGCTAGGGTATCCATGGTGGCCACTATCAGGAAACAAGAAGTTACTGCAGTATAATCATGTTGGTTGCTATGGAAATGGTCATAAACGCTTAATTTTAATGGTTGCTATGTTGGTTGCTAGGTACATGGAGGTTTCATGTAGTTGACTGGAGGCATAGTGGATGATAACTGACAGTTGGAATGGTTGAACAGTTCAATAGTTGAGTAGTTTCAATGGTTAAATGATTTAATAGTGTATTATTGCAGTGAGGACTTTTATTTTGAAACAGTTGTGGACAGAGGAAACAGTTAACAGGATATGTAGTCTTCTGAGAGACTGTATGCTTAAAGCCAGAGAAACTGACAGTTGGTGCCCAGGTGGCCGGCCACCCGGCCTAAGATTCTAATTGCTGCCTTTATGTCATAATGAGCAATGTTAAGTCTATGGGGGAAATTGTAATAGTTTTTAACTAATATTTTAAAAAGTATAAAAGTTACAAAGTTGAAAAATACAAAGCAGGCATGGCATAAGCAAGACCTACGCAACAACGTTTGAATGAAGTTTCTACGTTAAACGGTTGAAGCTGAATTGGCTGCGTTAGAAGAAGAAGTTTAATAACTAGAAATGCAATTCCAAGGAATTACCAGTGCATGAAAATGCAAAAATAGATAGATAATGTAGATATGGTTACTAAGGTGTAGCTAGGGTAAACATGGTGGTTGCATAGTTTACAGAGAGTTGATAGTGTGAAGGTAGACAGTTTAAAAGATTAAACATTCCAGTTCTAACTTAACTAATGATTTCTGTTCATGTTAAAATGTTGATTAGCTAACTTAGCTAATGATTTCTAGCAGTTACGCTAAAAATGCCAATTATGCTAGCAATGCTAACTTTACTAACAATGCTAACCAGGTTGATTAGCTAACTTAACCGATGATTTCTAACAGTAATGCTACAAATGCTAACTATGCTAACAATGCTAAATTTGCTAACAATGCTAACCATGTTGATTAGCTAACTTAGTTGATGATTTTTTGCAGTTATGCTAAAAATGCTAACTATGCTAACCATGCTAACTAGCTAACTTGCTAGTGAGGACTTTTATTTTGAAACATTTGTTGCTAGGGTATCCATGGTGGCCACTATCAGGAAACAAGAAGTTACTGCAGTAAAATTATGTTGGTTGCTATGGAAACAGTCATAAACACTTCATTTTAATGGTTGCTATGTTGGTTGCTAGGTACATGGAGGTTTCATGTAGTTGACTGGAGGCATAGTGGATGATAACTGACAGTTGGAATGGTTGAACAGTTCAATAGTTGAGTAGTTTCAATGGTTAAATGATTTAATAGTGTATTATTGCAGTGAGGACCTTTATTTTGAAACAGTTGTGGACAGAGGAAGTAGTGAAACAGGATCTGTAGTCTTAATGAGATTGTATGCTTAAAGCCTGAGACAGAAGGTGCCTCTCATAGCGTTTACGCGTCCTCTCTCGCTCCTCACTGATCTACATAAAGAATGATGGAGCGGCAACAATGGGATAGTCTAGCCCTTCTTCTATCTTTCTTTATGTAGATCATTGAGGATCGAGGAGCGAGGGAGGACATATAAACGCTGCTTGAGAGGGACCCACAGTAAATACTTTAAAAGTTGTATGTAGATAGTCTAATTAATGTTGATAGACAGATTGTTTAATAGATGTTGATAGACAGTTTAATGGGTGGATGAGTGAATGGTCTGAAGAAGATGAATGGATAGAATGTTGGATGGAATGTGCCTTATATTCTTGTAGAATGGAGAGACACAGCTCTCTACTGAGAGTAGTGGATACAGATACAGGTGTAATCAATTTAACTGGCTAGTCTTAAGAGAGCCAGCCTGAGACAGAGTAGATTGTTTAAAAGTTCAATGTAGAGCGTCTAATTGATGTTGTTGATAGGCAGACTGTTTAGAATGGGTGGATGAGTGAATGGTTTGAAGAAGATGAATGGATATAAAGTTGGATGGAATTAGGAGGACTTATTTTGATACTGTTGTGCGCAGAGGATACAGGGGAACAGAATATGTAGTCTTCAGAGAGGAGCCTGAGAGAAACTGACAGTTGGTGCCCAGGTGGCTGACCAGCTGGGGTAACATTCTAATTGCTGCCGTGATGTCATAATGAGCAATGTTAAGTCTATGGGGGAAATGGTGATAGTTTTTAACTAATAGTTTAAAAAGTATAAAAGTTACAAAGTTGAAAAATACAAAGCACATATGGCATAAGCAAGACCTACGCAACAAAGTTTGAATGAAGTTTCTACGTTAAACGGTTGAAGCTGAATTGCGAGCGTTAGAAGAAGAAGTTTAATAACTAGAAATGCAATTCCAAGGAATTACTAGTGCATGAAAATGCAAAAATAGATAGATAATGTAGATATGGTTACTAAGGTGTAGCTAGGGTAAACATGGTGGTTGCATAGTTTACAGAGAGTTGATAGTGTGAAGGTAGACAGTTAAAAGATGAAACATTCCAATTCTAACTTAACTAATGATTTCTATTCATGTTAAAATGTTGATTAGCTAACTTAGCTAATGATTTCTAGCAGTTACGTTAAACATGCTAATAATGTTAGCAATGCTAACTGTATTAACAATGCTAACCAGGTTGATTAGCTAACTTAACCGATGATTTCTAGCAGTAATGCTAAAAATGCTAACTATGCTAACAATGCTAAATTTGCTAACAATGCTAACCAGGTTGATTAGCTAACTTAGTTGATGATTTTTTGCAGTTATGCTAAAAATGCTAACTATGCTAACAATGCTAACTATGCTAACCATGCTAACTAGCTAACTTGCTAGTGAGGACTTTTATTTTGAAACATTTGTTGCTAGGGTTTCCATGGTGGCCACTATCAGGAAACAAGAAGTTACTGCAGTATAATCATGTTGGTTGCTATGGAAACGGTCATAAACACTTAATTTGAATGGTTGCTATGTTGGTTGCTAGGTACATGGAGGTTTCATGTAGTTGACTGGAGGCATAGTGGATGATAACTGACAGTTGGAATGGTTGAACAGTTCAATAGTTGAGTAGTTTCAATGGTTAAATTAATTAATAGTGTATTATTGCAGTGAGGACTTTTATTTTGAAACAGTTGTGGACAGAGGAAACAGTTAACAGGATATGTAGTCTTCTGAGAGACTGTATGCTTAAAGCCAGAGATACTGACAGTTGGTGCCCAGGTGGCCGGCCACCTGGCGTAAGATTCTAATTGCTGCCGTGATGTCATAATGAGCAATGTTAAGTCTATGGGGGAAATGGTAATAGTTTTTAACTAATAGTTTAAAAAGTATAAAAGTTACAAAGTTAAAAAATATAAAGCAGGCATGGCATAAGCAAGACCTACGCAACAACGTTTGAATGAAGTTTCTACGTTAAACGGTTGAAGCTGAATTGGCTGCGTTAGAAGAAGAAGTTTAATAATAATAAGAAGAAGAAGACTTGGAATAACAGTACAGTGCATTTTCATGCACTGTAATAACTAGAAATGCAATTCCAAGGAATTACCAGTGCATGAAAATGCAAAAATAGATAGATAATGTAGATATGGTTACTAAGGTGTAGCTGGGGTAAGCATGGTGGTTGCATAGTTTACAGAGATTTGATAGTGTGAAGGTAGACAGTTTTAAGATGAAACATTCCAGTTCTAACTTAACTAATGATTTCTATTCATGTTAAAATGTTGATTAGCTAACTTAGCTAATGATTTCTAGCAGTTACGCTAAAAATGCTAATTATGCTAGCAATGCTAACTTTACTAACAATGCTAACCAGGTTGATTAGCTAACTTAACCGATGATTTCTAGCAGTAATGCTAAAAATGCTAACTATGCTAACAATACTAAATATGCTAACAATGCTAACCAGGTTGATTAGCTAACTTAGTTGATGATTTTTTGCAGTTATGCTAAAAATGCTAACTATGCTAACTATGCTAACCAAGCTAACTAGCTAACTTGCTAGTGAGGACTTTTATTTTGAAACATTTGTTGCTAGGGTATCCATGATGGCCACTATCAGGAAACAAAAAGTTACTGCAGTATAATCATGTTGGTTGCTATGGAAATGGTCATAAACACTTAATTTTAATGGTTGCTATTTTGGTTGCTAGGTACATGGAGGTTTCATGTAGTTGACTGGAGGCATAGTGGATGATAACTGACAGTTGGAATGGTTGAACAGTTCAATAGTTGAGTAGTTTCAATGGTTAAATGATTTAATAGTGTATTATTGCAGTGAGGACTTTTATTTTGAAACAGTTGTGGACAGAGGAAACAGTTAACAGGATATGTAGTCTTCTGAGAGACTGTATGCTTAAAGCCAGAGAAACTGACAGTTGGTGCCCAGGTGGCCGGCCACCTGGCGTAAGATTCTAATTGCTGCCGTGATGTCATAATGAGCAATGTTAAGTCTATGGGGAAATAGCTCAATGTTAAATCTATGGGGAAATCGTTTTTTAATTCATAGTTTAAAAAGTATAAAAGTTACAAAGTTGAAAAATACAAAGCACACATGGCATAAGCAAGACCTACGCAACAAAGTTTGAATGAAGTTTCTACGTTAAACGGTTCAAGCTGAATTGCGCGCGTTAGAAGAAGAAAAATAAAGACTAGAGAATGTAATTCCAGGGAAATTACGAGTGCATGAAAATGCAAAAATGTATAGATACAGTAGATAATGTAGATATAGTTACTAAGGTGTAGCTAGGGTAAACATGGTGGTTGCATAGTTTAAAGAAAGCTGATAGTGTGAAGGTAGACAGTTTAAAGCTTAAACATTACAGTTCTAACTGAACTAATGATTTCTAACAGTTATGCTAAAAATGCTAACAATGCTAACTATGCTAACAATGCTAACCAGGCTGATTAACTAACTTAGCTAATCATTTCTAACAGTTATGCTAACAATGCTAACTATGCTAATGATGCTAATGATGCTAACAATGCTAACCAGGTTGATTAGCTAACTTAGCTAACCATTTCTAGCAGTTATGCTAAAAATGCTAACTATGCTAACAATGCTAACCATGCTAACTAGCTAACTTGCTAGTGAGGACTTTTATTTTGAAACATTTGTTGATAGGGTATCTATGGTGGCCACTATCAGGAATAAAGAAGTTACTGTAGTAAAATCATGTTGGTTGCTATGGAAACGGTCATAAACGCTTAATTTTAATGGTTGCTATGTTGGTTGCTAGGTACATGGAGGTTTCATGTAGTTGACTGGAGGCATAGTTGATGATAACTGACAGTTGGAATGGTTGAACAGTTAAATAGTTGAGTAGTTTCAATGGTTAAATGATTTAATAGTGTATTATTGCAGTGAGGACTTTTATTTTGAAACAGTTGTGGACAGAGGAAGTATGAAACAGGATCTGTAGTCTTAATGAGATTGTATGCTTAAAGCCTGAGAGAGAGAGAGCTGCTGCAGGTGGGGCTGGCCACCTGGCATAAGATTCTAATTGCCCTATTATGATGTCATAGTCCAATGTTAAGTCTATGGGAGAAAAAATGTTTTAAAAAATTAATATAAATTCAACGATAAAGTTTTCAAAGTTGAAAAATACAAAGCTGAAGTCACCTAAGTGAGACCTACGCAGCGCAGTTTGAATGAAGTTTCTACGTTAAACGGTTGAAGCCGCATTAAACACACAAAAAGCGTTAGAAGAATAATATCACCTATAATAAGAATAATTGGAAGAACAGTATAGTGCATTTTCATGCACTATAATAAGAAGAATAGGAAGAACAGTACAGTGCATTTTCATGCACTGTAATAATAAGAAGAAGACCGAGGAAGAACAGTACAGTGCATTTTCATGCACTGTAATAACTAGAGATGTAATTCCAAGGAAATTACGAGTGCATGAAAATGCAAAAATGATGAGGACTTTTATTTTGAAACAGTTGTGGGTAGAGGAAACAGTTGAACAGGATATGTAGTCTTAAGAGAGCCAGAAAGCCTGAGACAGAGAGTTGCTGCCAGGTGGCTTTGAACTCCTGGCTTAAGATTCTAATTGCTTAACGACTTTATTGTGATGTCATAATCCAATGTTAAGTCTATGGGAGAAAAAATGTTTTAAAAAATTCATATAAATTAAACGATAAAGTTTTCAAAGTTGAAATGAGATGGGGTAAAACTGAGCGAATGAGGATTTACCACTGATCTATAAATAGGTAATTGAGATAGTTAGGTGTTGCTAAGACATATATGGTTGCTAGGTTGACGTGGCTTAATAAATGTTCATAGGCAGATAGTTTAATAGACATAGTTTAAGGGCTGTGTAGAGGTAGACAGTTTCATGGATGTTGATAAGACAGATAGTTTAATGAATGTTGATAGACAAATAGTTTAATAGACATAGTTTAAGGGCTGTGTAGAGGTAGACAGTTTCATGGATGTTGATAAGACAGATAGTTTAATGAATGTTGATAGACAAATAGTTTAATGGATGTATAGGTAGATTAATGGATGTTGATAGGAGGACAGTTTAATGAAGGAATAAATAGTTGGAAGTAAATGGATGGAGAGAAAGTTAACATTACTAGGGTGATTGCGATGATTTCTATATTGTTGCAAGGGTAATTGAGATAGCTGTTAGGTTTATCATAGGGTATTCATAGTGGTTACTCTGCTATGTAGGTTGCTAAATTAGGTGGAGATTCCTAGGTGGTAATTGAATCAGACATGAGTGTTGATAAACAGAAGGACAATTTCCAAACTGATCATATATAGATAACACACCAGCATGGAGCTCTTGAACAGTCCAAAGGCAAACTAGGCTTAGTTTATTTTATAACCTAGGCTACTGTAACATCGATATTATGTTGTGATATGAAGTCATGCATTTATGGTTAAACCATGAATGGTTGTTTTTTTTTTTGCTACAATAAACTCTGCAATTTAGCATGAGAGCACGAGGGATCACAGCAAGAGATAATTTGAGTAGACAATATGCGTGGATAAATTTACTTTTTTAGAAATGGTGAAATCTTCAGAGGTCATTCTTTTACCGTCTATCATGCAGGCTCACATTGCCTACGTTAAACATCATAATTGTATTGCATTATCGTAACTGTAGAAGAGCTAGGGTGTGCATTGCACACAAAAATCACAGTTAGGCGACGCCGACGTTATTGGCTGAATGATTAGGTCTATATTTTTCAAATTGATAAAATATTTAACGGTCATTTCGGCAGGCTGTGTAGCCGAATTACATTGATATCATATTGTGATATCCTCTTTATTCGGTTGTTAAG
This sequence comes from Sardina pilchardus, assembly GCF_963854185.1. Lineage (NCBI taxonomy): Eukaryota > Metazoa > Chordata > Actinopteri > Clupeiformes > Clupeidae > Sardina > Sardina pilchardus. Next base: position 28,104,381 of record NC_085006.1, read on the forward strand.
TCCGACGTCACGGACCCAGCAGCTATTTTGTGAAAAGACGTTTATTAGCGCAGCCAGACGGGTTTTGCTACTTGTAAACTTTGTCATCACCACCTTCGTTTTAGCGGTTTTAAAACAAAATCGCTAATCTTTAACAAAGTAATCACTGTAGCTATGCAGCCAGATGATATATGAATGGGTAACGTCCTGAAATAGTTGTGTCCCTTTAAGGGGAACTTAGGGGTGGAGTTGTAGGTACGTGTGTTTGCGTGTGTTTGTTTGAGCAGGTCGTCGGAGTCGGAGAGTGAAGGAGTTGGACAGAGAGGTCTGTTAAATAATGCTCCGTTAAAAGCGTCAGTTGTGGCTAAAACAGCAACTCGGTTGTGATAAGCTACTTGGTTGATAAATAAAGCACGGGAAGTTTCCCTCAAGTGTGACAAAGTGTCTGGAGTATTACAATATTCATCCTGGCTGTACAATAGGCTATTAACGGTGGTAAACATTTAAATGTTATGCCTAATCGCCTGCCAAAAGACGGGGATCAACACCGGGAGTTGACATTGATTCAGTGAAGTTAGCTTTATTTACAGCTGAACTATCTAGGACTCTCGTGGTCTGCGTTATTTTAATTCAAGTAGCCTAGGCTAGCAATTTTGCCTGGCTTGATAACGTTAGGCTATTTGTTTTAGTTGGAAATAGTTTGGTTTGTTACCTTAACCGCACTTTGTGCGTATTTGCCAGATGTGCTGCCAGATGTGGACTAATAATAGCAGAAGCAAGCTCGGACCAGTCGTTTGTTGCCTACATAGCCTGCTAGTTAGCGAGACAGTCTGGTGCTTCAGATTATACCCAGTGGTTTATCTATAATGGGTCAACAAGCTAACAAGCTAACTCTACCATAAGAGAGCTTACGTTAACCTACAATGATCTGTGTGTCCTGAACACATTTATGTCGCATATAAACAATAAACCGTATCAAAAATAAACCATTAAAAGTGGTCAAGAAACCTTAATTCACATTTAATATTTCCAGTTATGACCCCCAGGGCCGCCGCCATTGTTTTATGATTTTTTTGTTACTCCTGCCTCTGTGTACAACGCAGGCTTCTGATTTGCTCTGAGTGGTTCACATTTGCATAGAGATTCTATGATGTCATCATCGCAATGTTAAGTCTATGGGGAAATTTTAATAGTTTTTATTTAATAGTTCAAAAAGTATAAAAGTCACAAAGTTGAAAAAAACATAGCTGAAGTCACCTAAGTAAGACCTACGCAGCGCAGTTTGAATGAAATTTCTACGTTAAACGGTTGAAGCTGAATTCGACGCACAACAAGCGTTGAAGAAAAATAACCTATAATAAGAATACTTGGGATAACAGTAGAGTGCATTTTCATGCACTCTAATAACTAGAAATGCAATTCCAAGGAATTACTAGTGCATGAAAATGCAGAAATAGATAGATAATGTAGATATGGTTACTAAGGTGTAGCTAGGGTAAACATGGTGGTTGCATAGTTTACAGAGAGTTGATAGTGTGAAGGTAGACTGTTTAAAGATGAAACATTCCAATTCTAACTTAACTAATGATTTCTATTCATGTTAAAATGTTGATTAGCTAACTTAGCTAATGATTTCTAGCAGTTACGCTAAAAATGCTAATCATGCTAACAATGTTAACTTTACTAACAATGCTAACCAGGTTGATTAGCTAACTTAACCAATGATTTCTAGCAGCAATGCTAAAAATGCTAACTATGCTAACAATGCTAAATTTGCTAATAATGCTAACCAGGTTGATAAGCTAACTTAGTTGATGATTTTTTGCAGTTATGCTAAAAATGCTAACTATGCTAACAATGCTAACCATGCTAACTAGCTAACTTGCTAGTGAGGACTTTTATTTTGAAACATTTGTTGCTAGGGTATCCATGGTGGCCACTATCAGGAAACAAGAAGTTACTGCAGTATAATCATGTTGGTTGCTATGGAAATGGTCATAAACGCTTAATTTTAATGGTTGCTATGTTGGTTGCTAGGTACATGGAGGTTTCATGTAGTTGACTGGAGGCATAGTGGATGATAACTGACAGTTGGAATGGTTGAACAGTTCAATAGTTGAGTAGTTTCAATGGTTAAATGATTTAATAGTGTATTATTGCAGTGAGGACTTTTATTTTGAAACAGTTGTGGACAGAGGAAACAGTTAACAGGATATGTAGTCTTCTGAGAGACTGTATGCTTAAAGCCAGAGAAACTGACAGTTGGTGCCCAGGTGGCCGGCCACCCGGCCTAAGATTCTAATTGCTGCCTTTATGTCATAATGAGCAATGTTAAGTCTATGGGGGAAATTGTAATAGTTTTTAACTAATATTTTAAAAAGTATAAAAGTTACAAAGTTGAAAAATACAAAGCAGGCATGGCATAAGCAAGACCTACGCAACAACGTTTGAATGAAGTTTCTACGTTAAACGGTTGAAGCTGAATTGGCTGCGTTAGAAGAAGAAGTTTAATAACTAGAAATGCAATTCCAAGGAATTACCAGTGCATGAAAATGCAAAAATAGATAGATAATGTAGATATGGTTACTAAGGTGTAGCTAGGGTAAACATGGTGGTTGCATAGTTTACAGAGAGTTGATAGTGTGAAGGTAGACAGTTTAAAAGATTAAACATTCCAGTTCTAACTTAACTAATGATTTCTGTTCATGTTAAAATGTTGATTAGCTAACTTAGCTAATGATTTCTAGCAGTTACGCTAAAAATGCCAATTATGCTAGCAATGCTAACTTTACTAACAATGCTAACCAGGTTGATTAGCTAACTTAACCGATGATTTCTAACAGTAATGCTACAAATGCTAACTATGCTAACAATGCTAAATTTGCTAACAATGCTAACCATGTTGATTAGCTAACTTAGTTGATGATTTTTTGCAGTTATGCTAAAAATGCTAACTATGCTAACCATGCTAACTAGCTAACTTGCTAGTGAGGACTTTTATTTTGAAACATTTGTTGCTAGGGTATCCATGGTGGCCACTATCAGGAAACAAGAAGTTACTGCAGTAAAATTATGTTGGTTGCTATGGAAACAGTCATAAACACTTCATTTTAATGGTTGCTATGTTGGTTGCTAGGTACATGGAGGTTTCATGTAGTTGACTGGAGGCATAGTGGATGATAACTGACAGTTGGAATGGTTGAACAGTTCAATAGTTGAGTAGTTTCAATGGTTAAATGATTTAATAGTGTATTATTGCAGTGAGGACCTTTATTTTGAAACAGTTGTGGACAGAGGAAGTAGTGAAACAGGATCTGTAGTCTTAATGAGATTGTATGCTTAAAGCCTGAGACAGAAGGTGCCTCTCATAGCGTTTACGCGTCCTCTCTCGCTCCTCACTGATCTACATAAAGAATGATGGAGCGGCAACAATGGGATAGTCTAGCCCTTCTTCTATCTTTCTTTATGTAGATCATTGAGGATCGAGGAGCGAGGGAGGACATATAAACGCTGCTTGAGAGGGACCCACAGTAAATACTTTAAAAGTTGTATGTAGATAGTCTAATTAATGTTGATAGACAGAATGTTTAATGGATGTTGATAGGCAGATTGTTTAATAGATATTGATTGACAGTTTAATGGGTGGATGAGTGAATGGTCTGAAGAAGATGAATGGATAGAAGGTTGGATGGAATGTGCCTTATATTCTTGTTAAGAGAGACACTGATACAGCTCTCTGAGAGTAGTTGACACAGGTGTAATCAATTTAACTGGCTAGTCTTAAGAGAGCCAGAGTAGGCTACTCTTAAAGCCTGAGACAGAGTAAATAATTTAAAAGTTGAATGTAGATAGTCTAATTAATGTTGATAGACAGAGAGTTTAATGGATGTTGATAGACAGATTGTTTAATAGATGTTGATAGACAGTTTAATGGGTGGATGAGTGAATGGTCTGAAGAAGATGAATGGATAGAATGTTGGATGGAATGTGCCTTATATTCTTGTAGAATGGAGAGACACAGCTCTCTACTGAGAGTAGTGGATACAGATACAGGTGTAATCAATTTAACTGGCTAGTCTTAAGAGAGCCAGCCTGAGACAGAGTAGATTGTTTAAAAGTTCAATGTAGAGCGTCTAATTGATGTTGTTGATAGGCAGACTGTTTAGAATGGGTGGATGAGTGAATGGTTTGAAGAAGATGAATGGATATAGCCTGGGTTTTCCCATACTGCCTTGCGCGGTGATTTCAATCCCGCTGCTAAGCCAGTCTGGAAACTAACGCCCTAATGTTCGCCTGATGTTGGCGAACCAATCACAGAACATCCGAGAAGTTTCCGTTGCCCTCTTGCGTCTACATTCGACGCCAAAGGATTTACGGCAGCCCTTAGCGTTGCATACGAACGAGTTGGGTGAGCTATGCGCATTTGATAGACATCCGTGGCGCCCAATGAACGGATCTGGGCATTTTTTCAAATACGAGAAAATGAACGTCTGGTTGCCAGACCACGTCTCATTTGAGAAGTGGGAGGCGTTAGCCAGGCTAGAATGGATATAAAGTTGGATGGAATTAGGAGGACTTATTTTGATATTGTTGTGCGCAGAGGATACAGGGGAACAGAATATGTAGTCTTCAGAGAGGAGCCTGAGAGAAACTGACAGTTGGTGCCCAGGTGGCTGACCAGCTGGGGTAACATTCTAATTGCTGCCGTGATGTCATAATGAGCAATGTTAAGTCTATGGGGAAATTGTTAATAGTTTTTAATTTATAGTTTAAAAAGTATAAAAGTTACAAAGTAAAAAAATACATTGCGCTGATGTCCTAACCAAGACCTTCGTAACACAGTTTGAATGAAGTTTCTACGTTAAACGGTTCAAGCTGAATTGCGTGCGTTAGAAGAAGAATAACTAGCTAACTTGCTAGTGAGGACTTTTATTTTGAAACATTTGTTGCTAGGGTATCCATGGTGGCCACTATCAGGAAACAAGAAGTTACTGCAGTATAATCATGTTGGTTGCTATGGAAACGGTCATAAACACTTAATTTAAATGGTTGCTATGTTGGTTGCTAGGTACATGGAGGTTTAATGTAGTTGACTGGAGGCATAGTGGATGATAACTGACAGTTGGAATGGTTGAACAGTTCAATAGTTGAGTAGTTTCAATGGTTAAATGATTTAATAGTGTATTATTGCAGTGAGGACCTTTATTTTGAAACAGTTGTGGACAGAGGAAGTAGTGAAACAGGATCTGTAGTCTTAATGAGATTGTATGCTTAAAGCCTGAGACAGAAGGTGCCTCTCATAGCGTTTACGCGTCCTCTCTCGCTCATCACTGATCTACATAAAGAATGATGGAGCGGCAACAATGGGATAGTCTAGCCCTTCTTCTATCTTTCTTTATGTAGATCATTGAGGATCGAGGAGCGAGGGAGGCCATATAAACGCTGCTTGAGAGGGACCCACAGTAAATACTTTAAAAGTTGTATGTAGATAGTCTAATTAATGTTGATAGATAGAATGTTTAATGGATGTTGATAGGCAGATTGTTTAATAGATATTGATTGACAGTTTAATGGGTGGATGAGTGAATGGTCTGAAGAAGATGAATGGATAGAAGGTTGGATGGAATGTGCCTTATATTCTTGTTAAGAGAGACACTGATACAGCTCTCTGAGAGTAGTTGACACAGGTGTAATCAATTTAACTGGCTAGTCTTAAGAGAGCCAGAGTACTCTTAAAGCCTGAGACAGAGTAAATAATTTAAAAGTTGAATGTAGATAGTCTAATTAATGTTGATAGACAGAGAGTTTAATGGATGTTGATAGACAGATTGTTTAATAGATGTTGATAGACAGTTTAATGGGTGGATGAGTGAATGGTCTGAAGAAGATTAATGGATAGAATGTTGGATGGAATGTGCCTTATATTCTTGTAGAATGGAGAGACACAGCTCTCTACTGAGAGTAGTGGATACAGATACAGGTGTAATCAATTTAACTGGCTAGTCTTAAGAGAGCCAGCCTGAGACAGAGTAGATTGTTTAAAAGTTCAATGTAGAGCGTCTAATTGATGTTGTTGATAGGCAGACTGTTTAGAATGGGTGGATGAGTGAATGGTTTGAAGAAGATGAATGGATATAAAGTTGGATGGAATTAGGAGGACTTATTTTGATACTGTTGTGCGCAGAGAATACAGGGGAACAGAATATGTAGTCTTCAGAGAGGAGCCTGAGAGAAACTGACAGTTGGTGCCCAGGTGGCTGACCAGCTGGGGTAACATTCTAATTGCTGCCGTGATGTCATAATGAGCAATGTTAAGTCTATGGGGGAAATGGTAATAGTTTTTAACTAATAGTTTAAAAAGTATAAAAGTTACAAAGTTGAAAAATACAAAGCACACATGGCATAAGCAAGACCTACGCAACAAAGTTTGAATGAAGTTTCTACGTTAAACGGTTGAAGCTGAATTGCGTGCGTTAGAAGAAGAACTAGAAATGCAATTCCAAGGAATTACCAGTGCATGAAATGCAAAAATAGATAGATAATGTAGATATGGTTACTAAGGTGTAGCTAGGGTAAACATGGTGGTTGCATAGTTTACAGAGAGTTGATAGTGTGAAGGTAGACAGTTTAAAGCTGAAACATTCCCAGCTCTAACTTAACTAATGATTACTATTCATGTTAAAATGTTAACTATGGTAACAATGATAACCAGGTTGATTGGTTAACTTAGCTACTGATTTCATGCAGTAATGGTAAAAATTTTAACTATGCTAACTATGCTCACAGTGCTAACCAGGTTGATTAGCTAACTTAGCTAATGATTTCTAGCAGTTATGCTAAAAATGCTAACTATGCTAGCAATGCTAACTATGGTAGCAATGCTAACTTAAACTAACAATGCTAACCAGGTTGATTAGCTAACTTAACTGATGATTTCTAGAAATAATGCTAAAAATGCTAACTATGCTAACAATGCTAAAATTGCTAACAATGCTAACCAGGTTGATTAGCTAACTTAGTTGATGTTTTTTTTGCAGTTATGCTAAAAATGCTAACAATGCTAACCATGCTAACTAGGTAACTTGCTAGTGAGGACTTTTATTTTGAAACATTTGTTGCTAGGGTATCCATGGTGGCCACTATCAGGAAACAAGAAGTTCCTGCAGTATAATCATGTTGGTTGCTATGGAAACGGTCATAAACGCTTAATTTAAATGGTTGCTATGTTGGTTGCTAGGTACATGGAGTTTTCGTGTAGTTGACTGGAAGCATAGTTGATAACTGACAGTTGGAATGGTTGAACAGTTCAATAGTTGAGTAGTTTCAATGGTTAAATGATTTAATAGTGTATTATTGCAGTGAGGACTTTTATTTTGAAACAGTTGTGGACAGAGGAAACAGTTTAACAGGATATGTGTAGTCTTCTGAGAGACTGTATGCTTAAAGCCAGAGAAACTGACAGTTGGTGCCCAGGTGGCCGGCCACCTGGCGTAAGATTCTAATTGCTGCCGTGATGTCATAATGAGCAATGTTAAGTCTATGGGGGAAATGGTAATAGTTTTTAACTAATAGTTTAAAAAGTATAAAAGTTACAAAGTTGAAAAATACAAAGCACATATGGCATAAGCAAGACCTACGCAACAAAGTTTGAATGAAGTTTCTACGTTAAACGGTTGAAGCTGAATTGCGAGCGTTAGAAGAAGAAGTTTAATAATAACTAGAAATGCAATTCCAAGGAATTACCAGTGCATGAAAATGCAAAAATAGATAGATAATGTAGATATGGTTACTAAGGTGTAGCTAGGGTAAACATGGTGGTTGCATAGTTTACAGAGAGTTGATAGTGTGAAGGTAGACAGTTTAAAGATGAAACGTTCCAGTTCTAACTTAACTAATGATTTCTATTCATGTTAAAATGTTGATTAGCTAACTTAGCTAATGATTTCTAGCAGTTACGCTAAAAATGCTTACTATGCTAGCAATGCTAACAATGCTAACCAGGTTGATTAGCTAACTTAACCGATGATTTTTAACAGTAATGCTAAAAATGCTAACTATGCTAACAATGCTAAATTTGCTAACAATGCTAACCAGGTTGATTATCTAACTTAGTTGATGATTTTTTGCAGTTATGCTAAAAATGCTAACTATGCTAACAATGCTAACTATGCTAACCATGGTAACTAGCTAACTTGCTAGTGAGGACTTTTATTTTGAAACATTTGTTGCTAGGGTATCCATGGTGGCCACTATCAGGAAACAAGAAGTTACTGCAGTATAATCATGTTGGTTTCTATGGAAACGGTCATAAACACGTTTTAATGGTTGCTATGTTGGTTGCTAGGTACATGGAGGTTTCATGTAGTTGACTGGAGGCATAGTGGATGATAACTGACAGTTGGAATGGTTGAACAGTTCAATAGTTGAGTAGTTTCAATGGTTAAATGATTTAATAGTGTATTATTGCAGTGAGGACCTTTATTTTGAAACAGTTGTGGACAGAGGAAGTAGTGAAACAGGATCTGTAGTCTTAATGAGATTGTATGCTTAAAGCCTGAGACAGAAGGTGCTTCTCATAGCGTTTACGCGTCCTCTCTCGCTCCTCACTGATCTACATAAAGAATGATGGAGCGGCAACAATGGGATAGTCTAGCCTTTCTTCTATCTTTCTTTATGTAGATCATTGAGGATCGAGGAGCGAGGGAGGACATATAAACGCTGCTTGAGAGGGACCCACAGTAAATACTTTAAAAGTTGTATGTAGATAGTCTAATTAATGTTGATAGATAGAATGTTTAATGGATGTTGATAGGCAGATTGTTTAATAGATATTGATTGACAGTTTACTGGGTGGATGAGTGAATGGTCTGAAGAAGATGAATGGATAGAAGGTTGGATGGAATGTTCCTTATATTCTTGTTAAGAGAGACACTGATACAGCTCTCTGAGAGTAGTTGACACAGGTGTAATCAATTTAACTGGCTAGTCTTAAGAGAGCCAGAGTATCTTAAAGCCTGAGACAGAGTAAATAATTTAAAAGTTGAATGTAGATAGTCTAATTAATGTTGATAGACAGAGAGTTTAATGGATGTTGATAGACAGATTGTTTAATAGATGTTGATAGACAGTTTAATGGGTGGATGAGTGAATGGTCTGAAGAAGATGAATGGATAGAATGTTGGATGGAATGTGCCTTATATTCTTGTAGAATGGAGAGACACAGCTCTCTACTGAGAGTAGTGGATACAGATACAGGTGTAATCAATTTAACTGGCTAGTCTTAAGAGAGCCAGCCTGAGACAGAGTAGATTGTTTAAAAGTTCAATGTAGAGCGTCTAATTGATGTTGTTGATAGGCAGACTGTTTAGAATGGGTGGATGAGTGAATGGTTTGAAGAAGATGAATGGATATAAAGTTGGATGGAATTAGGAGGACTTATTTTGATACTGTTGTGCGCAGAGGATACAGGGGAACAGAATATGTAGTCTTCAGAGAGGAGCCTGAGAGAAACTGACAGTTGGTGCCCAGGTGGCTGACCAGCTGGGGTAACATTCTAATTGCTGCCGTGATGTCATAATGAGCAATGTTAAGTCTATGGGGGAAATGGTGATAGTTTTTAACTAATAGTTTAAAAAGTATAAAAGTTACAAAGTTGAAAAATACAAAGCACATATGGCATAAGCAAGACCTACGCAACAAAGTTTGAATGAAGTTTCTACGTTAAACGGTTGAAGCTGAATTGCGAGCGTTAGAAGAAGAAGTTTAACTAGAAATGCAATTCCAAGGAATTACCAGTGCATGAAAATGTAAAAATAGATAGATAATGTAGATATGGTTACTAAGGTGTAGCTAGGGTAAACATGGTGGTTGCATAGTTTACAGAGAGTTGATAGTGTGAAGGTAGACAGTTTAAAGATGAAACATTCCAGCTCTAACTTAACTAATGATTTCTATTCATGTTAAAATGTTGATTAGCTAATTTAGGTAATGATTTCTAGCAGTTACGCTAAAAATGCTAATTATGCTAGCAATGCTAACTTTATTAACAATGCTAACCAGGTTGATTAGCTAACTTAACCGATGATTTCTAGCAGTAATGCTAAAAATGCTAACTATGCTAACAATGCTAAATTTGCTAATAATGCTAACCAGGTTGATTAGCTAACTTAGTTGATGATTTTTTGCAGTTATGCTAAAAATGCTACTTATGCTAACAATGTTAACTATGCTAACCATGCTAACTAGCTAACTTGGTAGTGAGGACTTTTATTTTGAAACATTTGTTGCTAGGGTATCCATGTTGGCCACTATCAGGAAACAAGAAGTTACTGCAGTATAATCATGTTGGTTGCTGTGGAAACGGTCATAAACACTTTATTTTAATGGTTGCTATGTTGGTTGCTAGGTACATGGAGGTTTCATGTAGTTGACTGGAGGCATAGTGGATGATAACTGACAGTTGGAATGGTTGAACAGTTCAATAGTTGAGTAGTTTCAATGGTTAAATGATTTAATAGTGTATTATTGCATTGAGGACTTTTATTTTGAAACAGTTGTGAACAGAGGAAACAGTTAACAGGATATGTAGTCTTCTGAGAGACTGTATGCTTAAAGCCAGAGAAACTGACAGTTGGTGCCCAGGTGGCCAGCCACCTGGCGTAAGATTCTAATTGCTGCCGTGATGTCATAATGAGCAATGTTAAGTCTATGGGGAAATAGCTCAATGTTAAATCTATGGGGAAATCGTTTTTTAATTCATAGTTTAAAAAGTATAAAAGTTACAAAGTTGAAAAATACAAAGCACACATGGCATAAGCAAGACCTACGCAACAACGTTTGAATGAAGTTTCTACGTTAAACGGTTGAAGCTGAATTGCGAGCGTTAGAAGAAGAAGAATAAGAAGCCTAGGAAGAACAGTACAGTGCATTTTCATGCACTGTAATAACTAGAAATGCAATTCCAAGGAATTACCAGTGCATGAAAATGCAGAAAAAGATAGATAATGTAGATATGGTTACTAAGGTGTAGCTAGGGTAAACATGGTGGTTGCATAGTTTACAGAGAGTTGATAGTGTGAAGGTAGACTGTTTAAAGATGAAACATTCCAGTTCTAACTTAACTAATGATTTCTATTCATGTTAAAATGTTGATTAGCTAACTTAGCTAATGATTTCTAGCAGTTACGCTAAAAATGCTAATTATGCTAGCAATGCTAACTTTACTAACAATGCTAACCAGGTTGATTAGCTAACTTAACCAATGATTTCTAGCAGCAATGCTAAAAATGCTAACTATGCTAACAATGCTAAATTTGCTAACAATGCTAACCAGGTTGATTAGCTAACTTAGTTGATGATTTTTTGCAGTTATGCTAAAAATGTTAACTATGCTAACAATGCTAACTATGCTAACCATGTTCACTAGCTAACTTGCTAGTGAGGACTTTTATTTTGAAACATTTGTTGCTAGGGTATCCATGGTGGCCACTATCAGGAAACAAGAAGTTACTGCAGTATAATCATGTTGGTTGCTATGGAAACGGTCATAAACGCTTAATTTTAATGGTTGCTATGTTGGTTGCTAGGTACATGGAGGTTTCATGTAGTTGACTGGAGGCATAGTGGATGATAACTGACAGTTGGAATGGTTGAACAGTTCAATAGTTGAGTAGTTTCAATGGTTAAATGATTTAATAGTGTATTATTGCAGTGAGGACTTTTATTTTGAAACAGTTGTGGACAGAGGAAACAGTTAACAGGATATGTAGTCTTCTGAGAGACTGTATGCTTAAAGCCAGAGAAACTGACAGTTGGTGCCCAGGTGGCCGGCCACCTGGCCTAAGATTCTAATTGCTACCGTGATGTCATAATGAGCAATGTTAAGTCTATGGGGGGAATTGTAATAGTTTTTAACTAATAGTTTAAAAAGTATAAAAGTTACAAAGTTGAAAAATACAAAGCAGGCATGGCATAAGCAAGACCTACGCAACAACGTTTGAATGAAGTTTCTACGTTAAACGGTTGAAGCTGAATTGCGTGCGTTAGAAGAAGAACTAGAAATGCAATTCCAAGGAATTACCAGTGCATGAAAATGCAAAAATAGATAGATAATGTAGATATGGTTACTAAGGTGTAGCTAGGGTAAACATGGTGGTTGCATAGTTTACAGAGCGTTGATAGTGTGAAGGTAGACAGTTTAAAGATTAAACATTCCAGTTCTAACTTAACTAATGATTTCTATTCATGTTAAAATGTTGATTAGCTAACTTAGCTAATGATTTCTAGCAGTCACGCTAAAAATGCTAATTATGCTAGCAATGCTAACTTTACTAACAATGCTAACCAGGTTGATTAGCTAACTTAACCGATGATTTCTAGCAGTAATGCTAAAAATGCTAACTATGCTAACAATGCTAAATTTGCTAACAATGCTAACCAGGTTGATTAGCTAACTTGGTTGATGATTTTTTGCAGTTATGCTAAAAATGCTAACAATGCTAACTATGCTAACCATGCTAACTAGCTAACTTGCTAGTGAGGACTTTTATTTTGAAACATTTGTTGCTAGGGTATCCATGGTGGCCACTATCAGGAAACAAGAAGTTACTGCAGTAAAATTATGTTGGTTGCTATGGAAACAGTCATAAACACTTCATTTTAATGGTTGCTATGTTGGTTGCTAGGTACATGGAGGTTTCATGTAGTTGACTGGAGGCATAGTGGATGATAACTGACAGTTGGAATGGTTGAACAGTTCAATAGTTGAGTAGTTTCAATGGTTAAATGATTTAATAGTGTATTATTGCAGTGAGGACCTTTATTTTGAAACAGTTGTGGACAGAGGAAGTAGTGAAACAGGATCTGTAGTCTTAATGAGATTGTATGCTTAAAGCCTGAGACAGAAGGTGCCTCTCATAGCGTTTACGCGTCCTCTCTCGCTCCTCACTGATCTACATAAAGAATGATGGAGCGGCAACAATGGGATAGTCTAGCCCTTCTTCTATCTTTCTTTATGTAGATCATTGAGGATCGAGGAGCGAGGGAGGACATATAAACGCTGCTTGAGAGGGACCCACAGTAAATACTTTAAAAGTTGTATGTAGATAGTCTAATTAATGTTGATAGACAGAATGTTTAATGGATGTTGATAGGCAGATTGTTTAATAGATATTGATTGACAGTTTAATGGGTGGATGAGTGAATGGTCTGAAGAAGATGAATGGATAGAAGGTTGGATGGAATGTGCCTTATATTCTTGTTAAGAGAGACACTGATACAGCTCTCTGAGAGTAGTTGACACAGGTGTAATCAATTTAACTGGCTAGTCTTAAGAGAGCCAGAGTAGGCTACTCTTAAAGCCTGAGACAGAGTAAATAATTTAAAAGTTGAATGTAGATAGTCTAATTAATGTTGATAGACAGAGAGTTTAATGGATGTTGATAGACAGATTGTTTAATAGATGTTGATAGACAGTTTAATGGGTGGATGAGTGAATGGTCTGAAGAAGATGAATGGATAGAATGTTAGATGGAATGTGCCTTATATTCTTGTAGAATGGAGAGACACAGCTCTCTACTGAGAGTAGTGGATACAGATACAGGTGTAATCAATTTAACTGGCTAGTCTTAAGAGAGCCAGCCTGAGACAGAGTAGATTGTTTAAAAGTTCAATGTAGAGCGTCTAATTGATGTTGTTGATAGGCAGACTGTTTAGAATGGGTGGATGAGTGAATGGTTTGAAGAAGATGAATGGATATAAAGTTGGATGGAATTAGGAGGACTTATTTTGATACTGTTGTGTGCAGAGGATACAGGGGAACAGAATATGTAGTCTTCAGAGAGGAGCCTGAGAGAAACTGACAGTTGGTGCCCAGGTGGCTGACCAGCTGGGGTAACATTCTAATTGCTGCCGTGATGTCATAATGAGCAATGTTAAGTCTATGGGGGAAATGGTGATAGTTTTTAACTAATAGTTTAAAAAGTATAAAAGTTACAAAGTTGAAAAATACAAAGCACATATGGCATAAGCAAGACCTACGCAACAAAGTTTGAATGAAGTTTCTACGTTAAACGGTTGAAGCTGAATTGCGAGCGTTAGAAGAAGTTTAATAATAAGAAGAATAGGAAGAACAGTACAGTGCATTTTCATGCACTGTAATAATATTAAGAAGAAGAAGAAGAAGAAGACCGAGGAAGAACAGTACAGTGCATTTTCATGCACTGTAATAAGAAGAATAGGAAGAACAGTACAGTGCATTTTCATGCACTGTAATAATAAGAAGATGAAGTTTAAGAATAGGAAGAACAGTACAGTGCATTTTCATGCACTGTAATAATAAAAAGTTGAAGTTGAAGAAGCCTAGGAAGAACAGTACAGTGCATTTTCATGCACTGTAATAAGAAGACTTGGAATAACAGTATAGTGCATTTTCATGCACTATAATAATAAGAAGACTTGGAATAACAGTACAGTGCATTTTCATGCACTGTAATAATAATAATAATAATAAGAAGACCGAGGAAGAACAGTACAGTGCATTTTCATGCACTGTAATAAGAAGACTTGGAATAACAGTACAGTGCATTTTCATGCACTGTAATAATAATAATAATAATAATAATGATAATAATAATAATGAAACCAAAATAGCAATGCAAAATGGTGGTAGAGTAGATACAGTGAGAATAATATGTAAGTAAATATTAATAGTAAAATAAAGTATAGAAAAAACCCCATAAAAACAAAGCAATAAAGATAGATAAACAGGGTAAAGAAGTTAAGCATCTAAAATCTAGGGTGAGGTGGGGGGTGTCTTAAACTGAGTTAAAAGCTAAGGAGTAGAGATGTACGGTGGCGTATTGCTGTCACAGGCTCAGTATCAGGTAATTACGTGAAAGTTTCAAGTAATTACGTGAAAGTTTCTTGTTATAACAAGATCTTTTTCACGTTTTAACAAGATATGTTTCATGTTATTACATGAAATGATCACGTTATTTCGTGATAATGATATTTTCAGGTTATAACGTGAAAATATCATGTTATTTCAAGATATGATATTTTCACGTTTTTACAAGATATGTATCACGTTATTACTTGAAATTATCACGTTATTTCATGATAATGAAACTAAACAGAAGGAGGGGCAAGAAAGGCTGGTTACTATGGCTCACGAGTCAATCAAATTCTATGTTAAACTCGGTTTATGGCGATTTTCCAGTTATTAAACTTGTGGATGATATTGCTATAAATGCAAACACCCGAGCATTGTCCAGAATATTGTAGTGAACGGTGTTTACTGGCTACGACGGCTGTGCCCCCACTGAACAAATTGAATGATTGACTGATTGACTGAGGAGTGGTACACCTGCAGCTTGTCGACTGTGGATGATTATCAGGGATAAAGAGTTGAGAGCTGGGGCGTTCGAGATGGAGCTCGGGCTGGTGTGAGTCGCGCGGCCAGCCGGAGCGGTTGGCTACTTGTGGACTCTCGCTACTGTGGATTACCTGAACTCTGTGAGCTAACTGTGGCTACTTGTGGACTCTATCGCTACTGTGGATTACCTGAACTCTGTGGGCTAGCTGTGGCAACTGGGACTCCACGAACTAACAGGCCTGTGTGAGTGTGTGTGTGTGTGTTGTGCGTGTGTGTGCGGGCATAGTTAGCCCCAGGCCGGGGTTAATGGCCAGTCCCTTCCCCTAGCATAACTCCGCCATAGAGAGGGCTGTTTTAGGTGGGTTGTGTGCGGATGAATGCAGGGTGGGTGCATTCGGAAGGTTGGGTTGTGTGTGTCAACTTTAAATAAATTGTAAAACGTGACTCCCTGTCTGTGTGTGATTTGACTCCTCCTCCGACCACGAAACAAATATTACAATATTCTGCACCTGTATGCAGTGGAGTGGCAATCGGGAGAGTCGGGAAGAATCCCGGTGTGGCGTTTTGGGCCGTGCTGATGATTACAGTGATCTCAAAAAGCCTGCACTGTGTGACTGCAGCGCTTCTCTTTTCACTCCCAGCGGCCTCTCCCCGCAGCCCTAAAAATTACCACGATGACCTGACATAAGCTAGCCAAAGCGCCCAAATTGCGTAAACATTCACAAATGTATCAAGGCCCTTTCTCCCTCTTGCGTTAAGTTGCGTTAAGTGGATGGGAAGAAGAAGCAGAACTATCAGGCTGTGTGAGCAGGCTACTCCTGCACCTCTCTGTCCGCCTCCTTAGCGGCTCTCTGCCGATACACAGACTGTGAGCAGGCTACTCCTGCTCACCTCTATCCGCCTACGCAGCGGCTCTCTGCCGATATACAGCCCTGCTCCTGCTACTTGGTCAGATGGCGACTATGTAGGCTACTGTAGCCTACACACATGCTCAAAAGCAAACACTCATCAAGCAGCACTGCAATAGCAGCCAGACAAGCCTGTTCTCATTCAGCCTATGCCAGCCATAGGCTCTCCAGCCTGGTCTCGTTAAGTTTCGTTATCACGAAATAACGTGATAATTTCATGTAATAACATGAAACATATCTTGTTAAAACGTGAAAAAGATCTTGTTATAACAAGAAACTTTCACGTAATTACTTGAAACTTTCACGTAATTACCTGATACTGAGCCTTTTATTTATTTCTAGTGTGACAGCAATACACCACCGTAGAGATGGGCTTTGAGATGGGATTTGAAAGTGTTTAGAGAAGGTGCTAGTCTAATGTGGTAGGGGAGATTGTTCCAGAGTTTGGGGGCAATAGCAGCAAAGGCACGGTTTCCTCTACATTTGAATTTAGTTTTGGGAACAGTCAGCAAAAATAGATCAGAAGATCTAAGACTTCTGGCAGGGGAGTATCTATGTAGTAGTTCAGAGAGATAGTTGGGGGCTTTGCCATTCAAACATTTGAAAGTAGTTAGCAAAATTTTAAAATGAATCCTATGGTGAACAGGGAGCCAGTGAAGGGAGGCTAAGATGGGAGTGATGTGCTCTCGTTTACGTGTACCAGTTAAAAGGCGAGCTGCTGCATTCTGAACCAGTTGTAGGCGGGATAGTGAGGCCTGGTTGATACCAACATATAGGGAGTTACAAAAATGTCACGCGAGATCTCACACGGAATCACAGGAGCATTGCGTTCTATAATCGCTGACTTTCCTTCGTGAGGAGCTGGAAGGGCTAAGTGTTCATAACAGTCTTCTTTTATAAACGTCGGGTTTGTGAACCTAGTTTTTGGTGCTTCGTTTTATGTGTAGACACCTAGCTTCTGACGAGGTTTGGCTCTGTTTTGAGCAATGTTAGTGGTTTAAAAATGTGATTTTGACTACCTGTAGTCCCTTCCGGCAATAGCTCCCATGCTTCCGTGTGTGAGATCTTCGGTGACATTTCTGTGGTTCAGATTGGGTTACGGTCTCGAACTGATTCGAAAAAGTCACCTTTTATCGCTCTCCTTTCATATAATGTGAATGATTTTTTAACAATAAGCAGTAGAAAAAGCTTGTCTTTATTTGAAACACATTATATAAGGAATATACATATCATTTATTAAGATTTTTTTAAAGATTTTTATATATGTGTGTGTGTGTGTGTAATTCTTTAGGCCTATATTCTATAGGCCTATACTGACATTTCTGATATTCATGACATGACTATTCATATTACAACTCCGCCTCTTTAATTCAGCTGTCGGCTTGAAGCCTCAAAATATTGTAAACAAAGTAGGCTAGCATAGTTGGCTAGCTTATTATAGTCTACCGGTTGGACTGTTCAGCTTCCCCATGTGTGTTTAAGTTTCAAGGTAGGCTAATACCTTTTCTCCTCGGGACAAGCCCTTTTGAGTCTTGGAGTTGGAAAACATTGACATGATCAGTCAACTTGAATGCAAGAGTTTTAATAAAATAATTTTGTGCAGTATGCTATGATGCTAACCGGATTTTATTATAATTTTAGCTTGTCGTCTTCTATGCGTCATTGCTTTCACGATTCTGAATGAGCATGTGAGGGCGGGTGTCCATTGTGCGCGCACGAGAGAGAGAGGGAGGGAGAGCGAGAGAAAGTGGGCCAAGGAGAGGGGGTTTACTTCTACACAGTTTGGATAAGTTGCACGCATAGTCTACAATGAAAACGTGTGAAAGAAATGTATGCTTTCACCCGAGCAGCGTCAGGTGCACCAGTGCGACCTAGAATTTTTTTCAGGCGCACTCTTAAAATTTTTGGTCGCATATGCGACCACATTGGTCGCACTCTGGAGCCCTGATTTCAGATAGTTTGTTATGAAAAACCATTAACAAAAAATAATTGTTTGTCGACGTTGAAAAACAGTCTGCGAATTCAGTCTATATAAGCTACATTTTTTCGCTCGTGCCAAGCTGCGAACCCAGGTCTCCTGCGTAGTGGTTGAGAGAATTAACGTTGCGCCACTGAATGAATGCACCGCAATGCTTTGAAAATATATTTCTTTGTCCAGCAAATAGGCTATGTAAGAAAATGCTTATTAGTCTGAGCTTTAAAAGATAGCCTACAAATAGAAGATAAGATACAACTATGAATGTACATAGGCATACGCGCCCTACGTACATAAATAGGCTTCGACGAATTTCAGCTGAAAATATTTTTTACACACGTAGGCCTGCCTAATAGAACAACGTCGCAGAACAACGTTTTCAAAACAAACTCGCATTTTACCACTGTAAATCGCCTCCATAGACTATGCCATGTAAATGAAAAATAGTTATTAAAATAAATCACATATATAATACATATTGCACATATATAAACTATATGTTTTATGGTAAAATATTATTCTCATGCCCGACTGACAGGAAACCCTTGCGACATCTGCTGTGAGAAAAGAGAATAGCAGCCTGGACAAACATGGCCGAACGCGAGACAACATAGTGTTGTCACATAAGTGAGCGCAAAATAGCTCTAAACTAGCTTGTACCGGTGTGCTTTTGGTCATGTAAAAATTCTGGGTGACAAAACACGCATATTTAGGAAAAGTCGTGAACGTAGGGTCCTGGAATTGAAACGAGTGAAAAGAATTTTTTTTTTTTGTAATCACTGCGGTCAAATGACCGCAGCCCGGCCGTTCTAGGTATATCTAGGTCAAACCTACACGGCGCTTCTAGTAATACGCGTCAGCGGTCAAATGACCGGTGCTTGGCGCTTCTAGTGTTAAAAGCAACAGCATTGCACCAAAGTGCTTTACATAGAACAAATAAATAACAATAATAACTAGAAAATGTAATTCCATGGAAGGAATTACCATTGCATGTAAATGCAAAAAGGTTGCTGACTAACATTGTATTAGGCCTATTGTTAAAAAGACAACTAGGCTACACAGAAGAATAGAATAACAATAACCCAATTACAATTCCACTGAAATTACTTGGAAAGTCACAATTAAAAAGTGATTTATGAAAATGCATCAAAATTGTGGATATAGGCTATTTTGGAAAATAACTCTTCATTTATTAGAATTTAAAAGACTGAAATGAAGTTGCCTACTTAAAACGAGTTGCAAGAGCTGACACTTTAGTAGCCTACAGTGACGACTGGTAGGATAGCTTACATACAGTAGCCTTCATATCTACACTAATGCAGGTTAAAAGTAGGCCCTAGGCCATAGGCTATAGATTTAGACACCATTGGAATACGGAATACAATCTCAAATAACGCCAATCAATCAACGATGATGCAGCAACAGGTAGGATATCTAGCCAATGTAACGTTAGCTTACAGTAGGATATTTTATGTAGGTTACACATATTACAGGATGAGCTAGTATGTTCTTCGAAGTGTTTCCAGGTGTGTGATTGTCCTGTATTGTACATTCCTGATTGGAATGTACAATAAGCTGTTAACAAAGGTTTTTAATTTGTGAATGATGCCGAAAGCTACATGATTGCCTGGCTGGCAAGTCCCTATAGCTGAAACGACTTGCTTGCTAACAAACAAACGTGAACATGATATCAATGCAGTTTGTACTAGAAACAACTGTGATTAGAAGGCTTGAACCTAAATGGTGCAACTAGTTGCTTGTAACTTGCTAGTAACTTGCTTGTCGTTAGCTAAATACAGTTGTTTACGTTGACGCTAGGTTAGATTGTCTTTAGCTGTTGATAACGTTACCGAGAGCTAACCGGTTACTGTAACGATATAAACAAATCAAGTAAGGAGTAGCAGGAGACAAGACGATAACGTCCTGGTTTACAGCAGTGGCATGGTAGAATGTTTTCATAGATGTTACAGCCTGGTGCAGCGGACGGTGGCATTTGGATCAAAGATCCTTGATTACAGACAGCTGAGCACTGACGTAACAATTAATCTTTGCCGCCAAAGGGTCTCAATGTTAACTCTATGGACATTTTAAAATCTTTTATCGTAAATATCTCTACAAGTATAAAGTTCACAAATGTGAAAAATACATTGGACAAATCTCCGTTACAAGACCTTTGCAAGAGTGTTTGAATGACGTCAAACGGTTAAGTGGTTTTAGCGTTATAAAACATGGATTTTGGTCAGAGGAAGAATAATAACTATATTAAGAAGAATAGGGATAACAGTACATTGCATTCACATGCAATGTAATAATCATCAATAATAATAACAATAATAATAATAATACAATATTAGTAGGCAAAAGGATGGGCATTGTGATAATATTAATGAAACATAGAAACTAAAAATAAAAACAAATAAGAAATTAAAGAAAAGTTAAGAAGTTAACACAACAGTGGAGATAAACAAAAAGGAAACATTTGAGGGAGAGGTGGAGAGGTCAGGGAGAGTTAAAATCTAGGGAGAAGAGGTAAGTCTTTAAGTTGGATTTAAAGCTAGTAATAGTGGGGCAAGATTTGACAGTATCAGGAAGGCTATTCCAGAGTTGGGGGGCATAGACAGAAAAAGCTCTGTCACCTTTGGATTTAAGTGAAGCAGAGGGAATAGAAAGAAGACATTGTGAGGAAGAACGAAGAGGTCTAGGAGGACAGTAAGGAATTAAGAGATCACAGATTTATTGAGGTGCTAAGTCATGTAAGGCTTTATAAACAAAGAGCAGAATTTTAAAATGAATTCTTTGTTCAACAGGGAGCCAGTGAAGTTTAGCCAACACAGGTGTAATGTGGTAATGTTTCTTAGATCCAGTTAGCAATCTTGCTGCAGCATTTTGGACAATCTGGAGTCTGTGCAGGGTTGACTTAGTTAAACCTACATACAATGAGTTGCAGTAATCAAGTCTAGATGATATGAAGGCATGTATGAGGACTTCTAAATCACTGTAGGAAAGACGGGACTTAAGTTTGGCTATTAATCGAAGCTGGAAAAAACTCCCTTTGACCACGCTGTTGACTTGCTTGTTGAAAGTCAAAGCAGAGACTAGGAAAACACCTAGGTTTTTAACAACACTGTGGTGGTTAACAGACATAGGGCCAAGAGTCTTGCTAAGAGTGTTGATAGAGTTTGATGGTCCAAAAATTATCACTTCCGTTTTATTTTCATTAAGCTGTAAAAAATTGTTAGCCATCCAATTCTTAATGTCACTGAGACAAAGAAAAAGGTTGCTCAATGAACAGGAATTTTCAGGTGCCACTGGTATATAAAATTGGGTATCATCCGCATAGCAGTGGTAACGAATATTGTGACCGTTAAAATGGACCCCAGGGGAAGCATATATAAAGAAAATAACAGAGGCCCTAAAATAGAACCCTGGGGGACACCACAGTTAATGGGAGCAGATGATGACAAAGCATTACCTAAATGCACTGAAAAAGATCTATCAGTTAGATAGGATCTGAACCAAGTTAATACAGTGCCTTGCAGACCGACTTAAACACCCAGGCGTTTTAAAAGGATATTGTGGTCAATAGTGTCAAAAGCAGCACTAAGATCTAATAGGACCAGAAGGGCACAGGAACCAGAGTCAACAGAGAGCATTAAATCATTATGGACCTTAAGTAATGCAGACTTTGTACTATGAAGTGGTCTAAAACCAGATTGAAACTTGTCGAGGATATTAGAAGTGTTTAAATAGGAAGAGACCTGAGACAGAACAACTTTTTGTAAGATCTTTGATAGAAAGGGCAATTTAGATATGGGCCTATAATTTTTCAAATCAATAGGATCAAGGCTAGGTTTTTTCAGGAGAGGTTGTACAATAGCGTGTTTAAAGCCAGAGGCTACCACTCCATTAGCCAGAGAGCTGTTAATGGTACTCAAAACAAAAGGGCAAATGGCTGCAAAAACTTCCTTGAAAAGGTGAGATGGAAGAATATCAGAGTGGCAAGAAGAGGGCTTCATATGAGAGACCACATCAGACAGCTGTGAGGAGGAGACTGGTTGGAACTGTTGGAGGCGGTTAATAACAGACTGGCACAGAGCAGGATCAGAAGTTGAGGGTGAGATGTGAGATTTTATGATGTCAATTTTGTCAATAAAGGAGAATAGGGCTGAAACCTCCAGTACCTCCCTAGATTTATCTAAGGTCAATGTAATTGTAAGATCAGATGTTAACACTAGAAGCGCCGCGCCGTTCTGACCCACTTATACCTAGAAGCGCCGCGCCCCGGTCATTTGACCGCTTTGACGACCTACTAGAAGCGCCGTGCTTTTGTGAACTACTTAAAGCGCGGCGAGGCGGTCAAATGACCGCTGAGTCCTTAGACTGGGAGGCTTTTACTTACACATAATGATCGCTAGATGGCGCTTCGTGCACGAATGAAATCGTTTGGTCATAAATTCAGTTTGCACTAAACCATGTGTCATTCGTGTCAGACCGTGTTGTTGATAATCTGTGATTGTTTGTTTCATTATGACATACAGCACGTTTGAGTTATCTGTTCATGTATTTGTGTTGATTTGTGTTGTTTGAGGTAAAAACTTTGGAAGAGTTCTTGAACAAACCTTAAGCAAACTTGACTTTCAACTAAAATGCTCTAAAAGTGAATGTCGCTAGTTCTAATTCACTCCCCAAATTCACTTCTATTCATTTAATAGGTAGGCCTAGCCTATATGTTCGCGCCGCCGAAAATGATCGGACCTGGTCACCTGGAACAAAGAGCCTAACAGTCTGGTTTCAATTACACAGTAGCCAGGATTTCATGCCGCATTTTACAGGCTACCGTGGCTACTTTCTAAAACAACTTTCATTCATTTAGGGAGAAGCATCTTATAGGGTCTAGGCTAGCTACCTCGGAGGGAGGGAGATAGAGAGAGCTATGCTGAGCAGGCATAGGCGTGAGAAGTAGGCTAGCATAATTTAAAATAATGAGTGAATGATATTCTCCGTTTTGCGAATGTGTAGGCTATGTTTGCGATGTCTGCTGAAAAAAAGCTATAGGCCTATTCTTTCTAAGCAAACTTCTATGTGAATTCGAGATTCAGCATTGACACACACATTTTCACCGGTCTGATAAGCAAGGCTGTAGCTCAATGGTTAGAGCTTCGGCCTGAGGGCTCAAGGTGTGTTGGTTCGATTCCCAACCTATTCATGATGGAAGTCCTTTTGAACAAGGCATCAATAAAGTAGGCTATATTCTATTCTTTTCTATTCACATAACTACACGCACGCTGGCGAATTCGAACATTCTGAAACGCGCATATGCGATGAAACATTGCGCATTCTTCCACGAGTTGCCTAAACAGACTAGTAGGCCTATGCAGGGACAGATAGATGGGGTGGGGGTGGGGAAGCAGTTAATTGTCCTCATGCCTCGGTGATGTCTGTAGCCTAGCCTAGACGAGTGTATGGGGGAGGGGGGATGATCGGTTTCAAATAGGCTGCAATGGATAATGTTATGTATAGACCCCGAAGTCATTTGCTTTGAGAACGGCTGGCTGATGAAGTTGTTGGCTGGCTAGCTGGCTCAGCCAAAACCTTAATGCAGCCGCCACAGTTTTCATGACTGATAATGGCTTTAGTTGCCACTTCATGTCTACAGATGTGTATATTGTATTAGATATCAACACACAATGTTATTGTATTGTTTTGGACAACGTTCTGCACGTCAGACTGCATGCGTTCATTGCGTTGTGAACGCGCAGCAATCTCTGGAGAGGAAACGGTGGAAGACGCAGCAGTAGCCTAATAGCCTATCACGTGCAATGCTGTAAATCCATCTGTTCCAGAATATTTGGTTCATATCATCAATCTTTGGTTTTGGTGTTTGTGCAACCGCGACCTTACGATTTAACAAAAGTCTGAGTAACGTAGGAATTAGGAAAGTATGTAGGCCTAAGGTGAGATCAAAATCAGGCTACTTTGTTTCCTTCTTTTCCCCATGTCATTTTCATTGGTCGTCAACTCACTTTGAGTCCTGTGTATCGTAGCAACGAGCACAATACTGATGTGGTGTGTCCAGTGGGAAAATCTCATACAGGCCTAGTTTCTAAGCTATCGTTTATTTTTTCGCGTGTCACTATGATATAATTATTTTAGATGCAAAAAGTCTAACTGGCTTAGTCAAAGTTTGTCAGATGGCGGCAGAAAATGATTGGCTGGCGAAATTATTTTTCGTTAATGGTAGGCCTAAACATATTGTGATTCATCCGTTTATTTCAGATAGGTTGTTATTAAAAACCATTAACAAAAAGTAATTGTTCATCGACGTTGAAAAACGGTCAGTAAATTAAATCGATATAAGGTTCTGTATTTCGCTCCTGCCAAGATGTGAACACGGGTCTCTGGCGTTGCAGACAGGAGTGTTAACGCTGCGCCACTTGACATTGTACGAAGATTGCGTTAGGATAGGTATTTGACTTGACGTAATTCAGTCAGTCCAGCAAATATGTAAGAAAATGCTTATACATTAGTCTGAGCTTTAAAAGATTTAAAAGAAAGAGAAAGAAGTTTTACACCTGTAGGCCTGTCGCAACGTTTTCAAAACAAACTCGCATTTTACCACTGTAAATCGCCTTCATAGACTATGCCATGTAGCCTAAATGAAAAATAGTTATTAAAATAAAGCACATATATAATACATATTGCACATATATAAACGATATGTTTTATGGTAAAATATTATTCTCATGCCCGACTGACAGGAAATCCTTGCGACATCTGCTGTGAGAAAAGAGAATAGCAGCCTGGACAAAAATGGCCGAACGCGAGACAACATAGTGTTGTCACATAAGTGAGCGCAAAATAGCTCTAAACTAGCTTGTACCGGTGTGCTTTTGATCATGTAAAAATTCTGGGTGACAAAACACGCGTATTTAGGAAAAGTCGTGAACGTAGGGTCCTGGAATTTAATCGAGTGAAAAGATTTTTTTTTTTTGTAATCGCTGCGGTCAAATGACCGCAGCCCGGCAGTTCTAGGTATATCTAGGTCAAACCCCCACGGCGCTTCTAGGAATACGCGTCAGCGGTCAAATGACCGGCGCTTGGCGCTTCTAGTGTTAAAGAGCCGCCCATGTTCAGAGGTGATGACAGTGACAAGTATGCTGTGCAAGAGTGGATTGAGATCATGGAGCTGTACTTAAAGAAGAGTAGCTGCCCTGATGTCGAGAGAGTAGACACAATCCTGAGCCATCTCCTGGGTAGAGCTAAGAACATTGTTAAAGTGGCACTGAAGAGTAGCTCCCTATCTAACACTCCTGTAACACCTGAAGCCATCTATGACACGCTGAAGCGCTACTTTAGTGAAGCCCCTGGGTCATGCCTGCCCCTAGCTGACTTTTATGCCACACGGCCTGATAACAAAGAGTCCTGTAGATTATTGGGTCCGTCTGAACACCCTGGCTGAACGTGCAAACCAACACCTACAGAGCAATGGCAGTAAGATGCAGAACATGAGCAGTGAAATAGCCATGATGTTTATTCGTAACTGCCCAGACCCAGACCTCGTCAGTGTTTTAAGTGTAAGCCTACCAGTAAGTGGTCAATGATGGAGGTTCAAGAGGCTATTGATGAGCATCAGAGGGAGAGTCAGTCACGAAAAGCTCATAGCATGCCCAAACCCCGTGGTTACCAAGTCTCGACTGCTTCTTTAAATCCCAGTGATAGTGGAGTGAGTGACGCACAGTGCACTGCCGTTAATGCTGCAACATGTGTGGCCAACAGAGCTCCTGTGAAGAATGTCAATGAGGATGTTACACCTGACTCAAACACTCTGCAGCGAGTGCTGAGCATGTTAGAGAGAGTGCTTGATCGCACCAGTCAGCCCACACAAAACCACTCTAGGTCTGCCACTTCGTCTTGGGGTCCTCCTTCACCTTGTCGTCTCTGTGGCAATACGTCACACTCCACTCGTTCACATTGCATGAGGGAGAAGCGATGTTTGCTCTGTTTAGAGGTGGGCCACCAGCGCAAAGACTGTCGTATTGCTTTCCAGGCCTCTCCTCACCCCATGACTGGTCCACAGAACCAGGGAAACTAGTTCACTCGCATTTGAGAGGGGCCCATGTGAGTGTTAACCAGCAAACCCTCAGTCTTCAAGATAATATGTCCGTCTATGAAGAGAGTTGTAAATCTTTTTCTGACAAGAGTTCTGTTATATTTCAAAATACCATCAAGCTGGAGAAAGCTGACAGCCTGTTCTACACTGATGTTTCAGTAAAAGGAGTTTCTTTAAAAGCTTTATTAGACAGTGGGTCTATGGCATGCACTATGAGTGAAGAAGCTGAACACATACTGAGAAGTGCTGGAGCTGTGCTCGAGCTCAGTGAACTACAGTCCAACATTGTCCTTGTAGGATGTGGTGGTGTCCAGGTTCAGCCAAAGTGTGTGTATCAACTAGAGATGGAGGTGTATGGCCATGCAGTCAGTGTGCCCACGTTACTTGTCCCTGGACAAAAAGATCGGATGATTCTCGGCACTAATGTAATTAAGCACATCCTCAGTCAGCTCAGGAAGACTCCCAGTTACTGGCAGGTGCTTGGCCGCCCTGAGAGTACTGGAGAGCCTGAAATGGAACAGTTTTTAAACATGCTTTCTGGCATCCATAGATGGGAAGGCAGTTATATGCCAGATGTTGTTGGCACTTTGAAACTCACACAGTCTGTTACACTGTTACCTCAGCATGAGCACCTTGTCTGGGCCAGACTGCCTTCCACTGCACCAGTGTCTGTGGGAAGTGCTGTCCTCATCGAGCCACCGAAATCACAAACCCACAAAAAGAACATCATTGTTGGCAGAGTTGTGGCGTCCATGTCTGCAGATGGATGGTTGCCAGTAAAGATCTTGAATCCCGGTGACAAACCAATCACACTTCGGAGGAACTCAAAAGTGGCTGATGTATCTCCATGCCTTGCTCTTGAAGATCTTGAGATTAGCTCTCATCCAGCGGACCAAGATGAGCTCAGAGTGCAAAGCCAGAGCGTCAACTCTGCAGAGGGTACTGTCACTCCATCACACAGCTTCTCTGAACGCCTAAAAGATCTTGGCCTGAGTGATCTCGATGTTGACTCCTGTGAAGTTTCGCCCTATTGGAAAGGCCAGCTAGTACAGCTGATTCACAAGTATGAGAGTGTCTTCTCAAGAGATAAATTAGACTGTGGCAAGGCCAAAGACTTTTCCCTTCGTATCCATCTGTCTGATGATCGTCCATTCAGGCTGCCTTACCGTCGTGTGCCTCCAGCTCGCTACCATAAGCTCAGGGAAGTGCTTACTGAAATGGAAGAACGTGAGATAATCCGTAAGTCATCACGCGAGTGGGCTTCTCCTGTAGTGCTTGTGTGGAAAAAGAGTGGAGATCTGCGCTGTGTTGTGTGTGTCTGTGTTGACTACAGGTGGCTTAATGCACGGATGACAAAGGACGCACACCCATTGCCACATCAAGCAGACTGTTTAGCTGCATTAGGAGGAAATGCCTTTTTTAGTGCCATGGACCTCACCTCAGGATTCTATAACATCGAGATGGCAGAAGAGGACAAAAAGTACACCGCTTTCACAACACCTATGGGGCTCTATGAGTTCAACAGGCTGCCTCAAGGACTGTGCAACAGCCCTGCCAGTTTCATGCACCTCATGATGAACATCTTCGGTGATGAGAACTTTCTCACATTGCTCTGCTACCTTGATGATCTCCTTGTCTTTGCCCCTAACGAGAGCGAAGCACTTAAGAGATTGGAGCTTGTCTTCAGTAGACTGAGTGCCCATGGGCTGAGACTGGCCCCTAAGAAGTGTCACCTGTTAAGACGGAGTGTGAAGTTCCTAGGCCACATTGTGGATGAGACAGGAGTAGCAACAGATCCTGATAAAGTGAAGGCTATCACGGGTATGACCGTTACTGATCTGATGATGGAGGATGGAGTCACACCATCGCAGAAAAAGATCAAGTCGTTTCTTGGAATGGTCATGTACTATCAGAGATTCATACAGAACTGCTCCAGCATTGCCAAACCACTGTTCACACTGACTGCCGCACCCAGAGGGAAGACAACCAACCGGAGAGGTGCCTGTGGCTTTAAGAGACTCCGTCCTGAAGACTGGAAGGAAGAACACCGTGCTTCATTTGAGCAGCTGAAATCTGCTCTCCTTGAATCTGTGATACTGGCACATCCAGACTTCAGTCGCCCATTCATCCTGTCCACAGATGCACCACTTGATGGTCTCGGAGCGGTGTTGTCTCAGGTCCCCCAGGGTGAAACCAAGGCTCGTCCCATCGCCTTTGCAAGTAAAGCACTCAGTCGTGCCCAGAGTAACTACCCTGCCCATCGTCTGGAGTTCCTGGCTCTCAAATGGTCTGTTTGTGACAAGTTTAGTCACTGGCTGAAAGGACATAATTTCTCTGTTTGGACAGACAATAACCCGTTGACCTACATCTTAACGAAGCCAAAACTTGACGCATGTGAGCAGAGGTGGGTTGCTAAAATGGCACCATACAGCTTCAGCATACTTTACATCCCTGGTAGGAAGAATGTGGTTGCAGACAATATTTTCTTTAACACTAGAAGCGCCGGGCCGTTCTGACCCACTTATACCTAGAAGCGCCGCGCCCCGGTCATTTGACCGCTTTGACGACCTACTAGAAGCGCCGTGCTGGTGTGAACTACTTAAAGCGCGGTGAGGCGGTCAAATGACCGCTGAGTCCTTAGACTGGGACGCTGTCACTTACACATAATGATAGCTAGATGGCGCTTCGTGCACGAATCAAATCCTTTGGTCATAGATTCAGTTTGCACTAAGCCATGTCTCATTCGTGTCAAACCGTGTAATAATAATAATAATAATAATAATACATTTTATTTGGGGCGCCTTTCATGGCACTCAAGGACACCTTACAACAACAATCAATATAAAACAACAAATAATAACAATAATAATAATTAAAAAACTAGATCATAAAAATAGTGTTAAAGGGAATAAGCCTGTTTAAAAAGGTGGGTTTTTATGTGTGACTTAAAAGTGGAGAGTGAGTCAATGTTCCTGATGCTTGGTGGGAGGGAATTCCAGAGACGGGGGGCAGAGCGGCTGAAGGCTCTGGCCCCCATGGTGGTCAGACGGGCAGGACTCAGGAGGCACAGTGAGGCTGATGGATGAGGCAGATCTGAGTGTCCGGGAGGGGGGTGTTGATGTGGAGAAGGTCAGATATGTATGGGGGAGAGAGGTTATGAATGGCCTTGAACGTGTGGAGCAGAATCTTGAAGTCCACACGAAATTTTACCGGAAGCCAGTGAAGCTGTTGCAGAACAGGTGTGATGTGATTAATGGATGGGATCCTGGTGATGATGCGGGCGGCAGAGTTCTGAACCAGTTGGAGTTTATGGATGTACTTGTGGGGAAGACCAAAGAGAAGGGAATTGCAATAGTCCAGACGAGATGTGACCATGGTGTGGACTAGGATGGCAGTGGAGTTGGGAGTAAGGGATGGGCGAATTTTAAATTTTCGAATGAGGTCCGAAATGTCAGCAGCAGAGGGCAGTTGGAAGCTAGAAAATGGTTGACACAAGGGTGTGTGGACCTAGGGGTGTCACGATTTACCGGTATTATGATAACCGCGATGATTAAATTTGAAAATATGAATATCATATAAATATGGTATAAACGATATTATCGTATGACACAATCGTTTTTACATAAATAGGCTTTTCGTGCTTGTTGTTTCTCTCTCTCTCTCTCTCTCTCTCTCTCTCTCTCTCTCTCTCTCTCTCTCTCTCTCTCTCTCTCTCTCTCTCTCTCTCTCTCTCTCTCTCTCTCTCTCTCTCTCTCTCTCTCTCTCTCTCTCTCTCTCTCTCTCCAAAAAGTCACACACGCAACTGTGGTCCGTGTTTGTTGACATGTTTTTCCTGCTCGCTCCGGTAGCCTACAGCTGCTAACTTATAGCGATATCGATCAACTTCTTTCCCCAGCCAAAAAAGTGTCAATTGTAACTTGGTGATGATCAGCTGATCAGATGATCATGCACATTAGTGCAGCGTTTCTCAAACTATGGGCCGCGCAAGGTGGAGACTGCTGGTCCACGAGACATGGAGTGAAATTAGGACCGGTGCGTCACCTGATAATTTGCTGCGCAATTGATAAAACAACCGCAGACCGACAGAAAAAGAAAGCAAACGTTTCTGCACTCAGGAGGAAATTCTGGCTAATTCGATATGATTAAACAGACATAGGCTACAATTAAGTGGTGGCATTCATTGAATGCATGCGTTTGCGTGACAGAAACTGAAACTACACGATAACGTAACGTTGGTGGCAAGCTCCGCTTCAACCTGTCGGAAGGCTATTTAATTATTTAACAACATTTAATAGAACAACGTGGATTCTCGCAACTTCCATAAAAACAGAGCAGACACTGTAGGCCTACAATAGGCATTGAGTATTGCTTAGTCAAATTTGAATATCGTATAACATGGTCAGAAGATTGTAGCCAGTCTTTCAACTAAAGATCTCCAGATTACGCAGATCTGTGTGGCCGTTTACCATAAACAAAAGTTGGTATTGTGTTTCCTGAATCCTTACATTCAGGCATTCAAATGAAATTTCATTATAAACCATATCAATTTGCTCTCCATTTGCCTACCAGAGTATGATGCTTGCATGAGGGAAACATCCCAAAACAACAGCACCCATATAGTTGCTGTTGTTTTCAGAAGTATCCCTCATGCAACCAAGCAAAGGCAATGAACTATTAAAATTATTATCTTATAGTAAAGCAGGCCTCTGATGTGCATAGGACATTTGACACTTTAAAACATCAGTTCTAGTCAGGTGATAAGCCTAGTGTTGTAGATATTCTCTGTAAAGCAGGGTCTTCAGGAGTTTTCGAAGATGGAGAGGGATATCCCTGCTCTAGTAGGAACTGGTAGCTCGTTCTTTGAAATAGTATGTTTAGCAGCCAGAATTTCAAAATGTTCGTGCTCTATGTTTTGTCCAAATGATGTCGGTCTCTATCGTCCTTGCACTTGGAGAAAACTGACATGTTTAATTTGTCCTGTGTTTCAATCGTCCCGGTTGTACCTACTCATTAAATCAAGCTTTATTTTGTTAAAGGTCTAACAACCTGTTAAAATATTCCCGAAAATTGTGTCTAGCTTATCATTTTCTGTCTGGGGGAGAGCCCCCAGACCCCCCACTGACCTGTCCCACCCACTCTCAAAAAGCCTCCAATGCCAATGCATTGACATCTTTTTATCTTTTTTTTTTTTTACTATAGATATCGTGATAATATCGTTATTGTGATATTTTTTGACATGATAATCGTATTGTGAAATTTTGATATCGTGACACCCCTAGTGTGGACTAGGGATCGACCGATATGTTTTTTTCAGGGCCGATACCGATACCGATAATTATGAAATTGGGAAGCCGATAACCGATATGTGCAACCGATAAATGTAAAAATTATGCCATTTTTAGGAAAGGAATATTTGAGTTGAATGCAAAACCCTCTAAATCCATTTTCAGAAATAGCAAAAATCAGTTGTTTTTATAATAACTTCCAGCAGCCTGATGCCTATCAAACTGCAATTTTTAATGTCATTATCAATTAAAAACAAATCAGAAGTTGGACTGGTTATGAAGTTTGTCAAAATTAGATAGGCCAGCATATTGCTGTATTGCAAATGGACTTTTGGATGGGAATTACATCTGAATTCATTCTTGCATAAGTCCTTAGGGTAAATATTAAAACTTGTAGAATGCAGAGGTGGCTAGGCTACTGGTTATTAGTTTGCATTTATTTTCATAGGCCTCCTGGGGGGTATTTCACAAAACCAAGATAGGGGATTTAGACAGGCTTACTGGGTTATTCGCGATGAACATAGCCTTGACTTGGTTTCACAGAAGAGATCACATATAAGTTACCATGGGAATTTATACTTGGAAGCTAGCCTGCTCCCGACCAGGCTAACAGCCAAGCTAAGTTAATTCTAATGGTAATTACATGATCTGATTGGTTCTGCTAGCTGTCATTCAAATCAGACCTCCATGCGATTTTTTCAAAGAGCTGTATTCCATTTATATATTATTTGCTACTTGCATTTACTCGCAAAACATAGCAGAATGTCTGCCTAATACCATATGGATGTCATGTAAATTATGGTGGCCTTATAATTAATAACATAGCCTACTCGTTGTTTGCTTCTTTTATGACGGACGTTTGATGAATAGCCTTCTGTAGTTGATTGGAAGTGGAGGGGACATTTTTTCGAAGGTGTTTTCAACTAATTCGGCTTTTAAGACAAATTAAGATATATATAGTCATACTGTGTTCATCTTTGCGGTGGCGAAGTGCTTTCTTAATGACGTTGCGTGCCAAGGAGACAAGGAAGCTCTCACACGTGGGTGCATACGTATTTGCATTCACTTGGTCTGCCACACCCACTCCCGATATGTAACAGAAATACTCATGATTCCCATCCAAAAAAGTACAACTTTACCTCGTTGTTAGTCTATATCAAAAGCGGTTGTTCACTTTGTGTGCAAGACGCTATTTTTCGCGTCTTTTTTATTCCCACCGTGAGTTATTTGGGGGAGAAACGAGAACGCGCACAGATACCGAATAACTTACACCTGGCTTGACCTAGCCGCCTCAACTCATCTGCGCTCAGCATTAGTGAAACGTATTTAGCATGTTTACTTTGACCAGGCTTGGTCAACCTCGTGTGTCGTCACTTATCTTGGATCTACTTACTCTGGTTTTGTGAAATAGGCCCCTGGGCAGCGTGTCTGTCTGCGTGTGTGTGTGTGTGTGTGTGTGTGTGAGCGCGCATGAAGAGGGGGGAGAGGTAGAGAGAAAAAGAGAACTTAGTTGGGATGACACTGGCGTGTTTAAGTTCAAATAGCACTTAAATAATAAAGTTATGTGCATATGTATAAAAGCAATGTGCTTTTAGGACCTGAGGCCGAGTCACGTTATAACTTTCTGACAAGTTATCACCTTCGGGGATTTATCATGAACGGCTTTACCACTGCCACATTTGTTTCGCTAGTGAGTTTTAAATTCTCAACGAAGCCTGTTGTGTTGGCTTACGCTAAACGGATCATTAGCCTGCACAACACTAACATTACGTTTTATTTCGGCTTCCCTCGACTCTCTCTATGGCTGCTATCTAACTCTTCATCCGAGGCTACACATTAACAAGCGTAACATCGCCAAATGGGGTTTTAGAAATTAGCCTACGTTAACTTACGTTTAGCAAACGGTGAGACTGTTTGCTTTATGCACAGCATTACAGTTTCATTGGGACTGATAAGATGCTATTTCTGTTGCTGCCTTTTGCAACTTTCGTGTAGAAGTTTGTTACTTCTCGCAGCGCCAGCGACATGGGCTGCTTTCTACAAATTAGCTCGTTCCCGTTGTTCAATTTCTCCGCCTCAAAAACAGACTTTCACATCGTTTAGCCTCCGGTGTTGATTGGCTGATTCGTTGTGCTTAGCAAATCAGATGGTGTGGTGGGCGGGACATTGCTGTAGAGCTCAGAGTGATGAGTGTAGGCAGTGGAGAGGCCGCGTTAGGAACAGAACGGCTGCAAAATATGTTATCGGCTTATCGGTGAAAAATATGGCCGATACCGATAACTATAAAAATGCAGAATATCGGCCAAAAATATCGGCCTGGCCGATTATCGGTCGATCCCTAGTGTGGACAACCAGAGAGGACGGAGTGCAGGGGGTTTGGGGGGACAGTTGCTGATGAATCCCTTGTATTTTTCCGTTGAAAAATGACATTAGGGAATTGCAGTGATCAGTGGAGTAAAACTGTGGAGGAAGTGAGGTTGGGGGTCGTAGTGTGTTGTTGAGCACTGAGAACAGGGCACGAGTATTCCCATCACCTGCACTGATTAGACCTGCATAATATTGTGATTTAGCTGAGGAGAGGGTGTCTTTGTAGAGAAGGATGTGGGTGTGGTACATTTGTTTGTGAACAGAGAGTCTGGTTTTTTTGAAGAGCCGCTCCAGTTGACGTCGTAGTGTGTTTAATCATTTAATCATGTAAATAGTCTGTGGTTGTTTCATTATGACATACAGCACGTTTGAGGTAGGCTATCTGTTCATTTATTTGTGTTGTTTGAGGTAAAAACTCTGGAAGAGTTCTTGAACAAACCTTAAGCAAACTTGACTTTCAACTTTTTCGTAGTGTTACGAAATGGTCCAGGCCAGCTACCAAACTAAGCTACGCTTCGTTGTCTAGGGTGTACTTCTGTTCTCAGCTGCAACCCAGACCACAACATAACCTGAATGTAAACCCCCAAAACACTAAGCTACACACTGGCCCTACGTGATGCAAAGATGTGGAAGTAGAACGTGTGTGAGTGTAATGTGTGCGTGTCAGCTTTGGCAGAGCTCCAGAGAGAGGTCACTTACCTGTGGCTCTCCCTGGCCCAGTGTAGCTCTTGGATAGCACCTCGAATAGCCCAAGCGTTAGTTCAGTCGAGACGTTCAGTTTTTGTGGTGTGGTGGTTTAAAATCCGTATAGACGGTAAATTGTCCAAGTTTGCCTGCTCACTGGCAAACATTCTCAAACAGGGGAAAACACAGGCCGCCCATCCTTTCTGAAGGCCTGCAAACTAATTGTGAGCCAAGAACCCAGGACAGGTGTTCAATTTAGCCTAATTAGCCACCGGTAATGACATCCCTGAAGCCCCGCCTGTAAGTCAGTGCTTGCCCTATCATGTGACCCTAACCTATCCTAGTAGGCTATTTTTTTAATATATATATTTCGTTTTTAATAAATATGAATATTAGTTTTTAATATTTTGGAGATTGTTATAAAGATGATTAAATCAACGTCACACACGGTAGTTTGAGTGCAGTTAATCTACGAATAGGCTATAACATTCAGTTATCGGCTGGAAATAATCAAGTCGTTGCACCTAGTCATAAATGTAGGCTACCGTCAGAACGATCCAAAAAAGTGCTGAAACGTTGACCATTGTGACTCAAAATTGACTTGCCTATTGCTGTGACAGATAACAGTTTTGTTTTGGAGTCGTGGGAGAGAGAAGTAGTGAGCTTCTGCGATGTTTTCCGAGGGAAGAGTGCTTTGGAAGGCTAATAATAAGGTTAATAATTCCTCCCAATAAGTGAATGTGTATAGGCTATGTTTCGATGTCTGCTGAAAAAAAAGCTATAGGCCTATTGTTTCTACAATGTAGGCTACGCTAACTTCTATGTGAATTCGTGATTCGGGATTGAGACACACATTTTCACAATATGAGAAGACAGAGTCGTAGCCCACTGGTTAGAGCTTCAGTCCCTGTGCCTAAGAATTGCTGGTTCGATCCCCGACCTGTGTATGGTAGAAGTCCTTTTGAGCAAGGCATCAATAAAGTATATTCTATTCTATTATTTTCTATTCACACAACTACACGCACGCTGGCGAATTCGAACATTCTGAAACGCACATATGCGATGAAACATGATTACATGCAACTCGTGGAAGAATGCGCAAACAACAAACCAGCCTATGGCCTATGCAGGGGCAGAGAGAGGGGGTGGGGTGGGGAGGCAGTCTATGCCGCAGTGATGTCTGTAGCCTAAGATCATGTCCACACGTAGCAAAACGACCCCCCCTCCGTGAACTGGTTAGACGTGTATGGGGGAGGGGGAATGATCGGTTGATAATGGCTTTAGTTGCCACTTCATGTCTACAGAACATGCAACTGAGTCCTGTGTAGCCTATCGTAGCAACGAGCACAATAGGCTACTGATGTGGTGTATCCAGTGGGAATCGTTTATAGGCTATCGTTTATTTTTCGCGTGTGTCTCTATGATATAATTATTTTTAGATGCAAAAAGTCTAACTGGCTTAGCCAAAGTTTGTCAGATGGCGGCTCAATTTGGATTAGAAA
Source organism: Sardina pilchardus (assembly GCF_963854185.1). NCBI lineage: Eukaryota > Metazoa > Chordata > Actinopteri > Clupeiformes > Clupeidae > Sardina > Sardina pilchardus. The sequence continues at coordinate 28,140,564 of NC_085006.1, forward strand.
ATGATTGGCTGGCAAAATTATTTTTCGTTAATGGTATAGTATTGTGATTCATCCGTTTATTTCAGATAGTTTGTTATTGAAAACCATTAACAAAAACTAATTCGTCGACGTTGAAAAACGGTCAGTGAATTTAGTCAATATGAGCTGCAATATATCGCTCCTGCCGGGTTAAGAACCCGGGCCTCTGGCGCTGCAGTCAGGAGTGTTAACGCTGCGCCACTTGACATTACATACCATTTTGGATAGGTGTTTGACATTACGTAACTCAGTCAGTCCAGCAAATATGCAAGAAAATGCTTATACATTAGTCTGAGCTTTAAAAGATAGCCTACAAATAGAAGATAAGATATACAACTATGAATGTACGTAGGCATACGCGCCCTACGTACATAAATAGGCTACAACGAATTTCAGCTGAAAATATTTTTTACACAATAGCCTAGGCCTGCCTCTTAGAACAACGTTGCAACGTTTTCAAAACAAACTCGCATTTTACCACTGTAAATCGCCTCCATAGACTATGCCATGTAAATGAAAAATAGTTATTAAAACTAGAGATGTAATTCCAAGGAAATTACGAGTGCATGAAAATGCCAAAAATGAAATGTACAATATAATTTGTAGTTAACACAAATAATATAAAAAAAGAGAGATGGGGTAAAACTGAGCGAATGAGGATTTACCACTGATCTATAAATAGGTAATTGAGATTGTTAGGTGTTGCTAAGACATATATGGTTGCTAGGTTGACGTGGTTTAATAAATGTTGATAGGCAGATAGTTTAATAGACATATAGGGCTGTGTAGAGGTAGACAGTTTAATGGATGTTGATAAGACAGATAGTTTAATGAATGTTGATAGACAAATAGTTTAATGGATGTATAGGTAGATTTATGGATGTTGATAGGAGGACAGTTTAATGAAGGAATAAATAGTTGGAAGTAAATGGATGGAGAGAAAGTGGAAATGGAAAGTTGAATTGAATGGAAAGTGGTCTTTGTTAACATTACTAGGGTGACTGCGATGATTTCTATATTGTTGCAAGGGTAATTGAGATAGCTGTTAGGTTTATCATAGGGTATTCATAGTGGTTACTCTGCTATGTAGCCTACAGTAGGTTGCTAAATTAGGTGGAGGTTCCTAGGTGGCAATTGAATCAGACATGAGTGTTGATAAACAGAAGGACAATTTCCAAACTGATCATATATAGATAACACGCCAGCATGGAGCTCTTGAACAGTCCAAAGGCAAACTAGGCTTAGTTTATTTTTTAACCTACTGTAACATCGATATTATGTTGCGATATGAAGTCATGCATTTATGGTTAAACCATGAATGGTTGTTTTTTTTTTTTTGCTACAATAAACTCTGCAATTTAGGATGAGAGCACGAGGGATCACAGCAAGAGATAATTTGAGTAGACAATATGCGTGGATAAATTTACTTTTTTAGAAATGGTGAAATCTTCAGAGGTCATTCTTTTACTGTCTATCATGCAGGCTCACATTGCCTACGTTAAACATCATAATTGTATTGCATTATCGTGACTGTAGAAGAGCTAGGGTGTGCATTGCACAAAAAAAAAATAGTTAGGCGACGCCGACGTTATTGGCTGAATGATTAGGTCTATATTTTTCAAATTGATAAAATATTCAACGGTCATTTCGGCAGGCTGTGTAGCCGAATTACATTGATATCATATTGTGATATCCTCTTGTGTTCTGTTACGTGAGTTCCTGAAATAGTTGTGTCCCTTTAAGGGGAACTTAGGGGTGGAGTTTTAGGTACCTGTGTTTGCGTGTGTTTGTTTGAGCAGGTCGTCGGAGTCGGAGAGTGAAGGAGTTGGACAGAGAGGTCTGTTAAATAATGCTCTAACAACAAAGCGTGAGTTGTGGCTAAGACAGCAACTCGGTTGTGATATAAGCTACTTGGTTGATAAATAAAGCACGGGAAGTTTCCCTCAAGTGTGACAAAGTGTAGGCTATTACAATATTCATCCGAGCTGTAGCCTAACTTTAGATGAAGCAGGCTATGAGTTTCACAATAGGCTATTAACGGTGGTAAACATTTAAGCAGAGATGTATAGTAACGAAGTAGAACTACTTAGGTACTCTACTCAAGTACTGAAATGCAGTATCTGTACTTTACCGGAGTATTATTTTTTTCTCCTACTTCTACTTTTACTTCACTACATATTTTTGATGAGTATAGTACTTTTACTCCGATACATTTTTTATGTGCTCCATCGTTACTCGTTACTGGTGTGTCGGTCACGAACAAATCCGTTCTGGATTGCTCACAAAGTCCTAGTCACACTGATGCGTGTCACTTGTTGACAGCACGATCTTAGCTTTCCAATGGGAGTGAATAGTTGCTGTAATTAAGGGTTCGCGAGAAAATCAAGGTGAAGTTAGGCTACATGAGAAGCATTCATTTGTACAATAAGTCATTCTCGAGTAATCCCGTTTTTAAATTGCAACATTTCTTCTTGGTCTCCGACTTCAGTCTGTGTAGCACCCCACAATAACTAGCCTACTACTTGAATATTGTGTTCTTCCACTTGTTTGGTTTTAGAACATTTATTTAAACTACATAGATTACATAGAAAACATAAGCATCACCTCCACATATTCCTATGCATTATGCCTATTCTAGACTAGCCGGATAACCTACCACGACTGAGGCCTAATTACTCTCATGTTCTTTTAAAGTAACAGGCACTCAATTAGACAATTGACATTAAAGATAAATGTAAATCAATATGACAATCGTGTAAAATGTGAGTCAAAATAAAAAATCAATATCAACTAGAGAATGTAATTCCAGTGTGCATGAAAATGCAAAAATGTACAGATAAATCATGTAGATATGGTTACTAAGGTGTTGCTAGGGTAGACATGGTGGTTTCATAGTTTTTGAAAGTTGATAGTGCGAAGATAGACTGTTTAAAATTGAATTAGCTTACCTGATTACCAGATTAGCTAACCTGGCTAATGATTTTTAGCAGTTATACAAAAATGCTAACTATGCTAACCATGCTAACTATGGTTACGAGGTTGACTAGCTAATTTAGTTGATGATTTCTAACAGTTATGCTAAAAATGCTAACTATGCTAACAATGCTAACTTTGCTAACAATGCTAACCAGGTTGATTAGCTAACTTAGCTAATGATTTCTAGCAGTTATGCTAAAAATGCTAACTATGCTAACAATGCTAACCATGTTAACTAGCTAACTTGCTAGTGAGGACTTTTAATTTGAAACATTTGTTGCTAGGGTATCCATGGTGGCCACTATCAGGAATAAAGAAGTTACTGCAGTATAATCATGTTGGTTGCTATGAAAACTGTCATTTTAATGGTTGCTATGTTGGTTGCTAGGTACATGGATGTTTCATATACTTGACTGGAGGCATAGTTGATGATAACTGACAGTTTGAATGGTTGAACAGTTAAATAGATGAGTAGTTTCGATGGTTAAATGATTTAATAGTGTATTATTGCAGTGAGGACTTTTATTTTGAAACAGTTGTGGACAGAGGAAACAGTTTACAGTATATGTAGTCTTCACAGAGAGTTGTATGCTTAAAGCCTGAGAGAGAGAGAGTTGCTGCAGGTGGGGCTGGCCACCTGGCATAACATTCTAATTGCCCTATTATGATGTCATAATCCAATGTTAAGTCTATGGGGAAATTGTAATATTTTTTATTTAATAGTTCAAAAAGTATAAAAGTTGCAAAGTTGAAAATTACATAGCTGAAGTCACCTAAGTAAGACCTACGCAGCGCAGTTTGAATGAAGTTTCTACGTTAAACGGTTGAAGCTGAATTCGACGCACAAAAAGCGTTGAAGAAAAATAATAAGAATACTTCGGATAACAGTAGAGTGCATTTTCATGCACTCTAAATACTCAACATACTATGTATTTTAACTAATTGTGCAGATCATAAATAGGCCTAATGTAAACTTCATATGAATTTCAAAATGTTTGAAATACAAACATATGATATGAAGCCACCTTTTCACTGAGTGTGGGGAAGTATGCCTTGTAATGTCTGGTCTCCACTGGTGTGGTGGGGCTCCCATATCAAATCAGTATCAAAATTCTTAACTGATGTTAAAACAATTGTGACACTATAGTCTTATCATGTATTTTTCATGCTATGGCTACTGACTGATGCATTAGATAGATAGATAGATAGATAGATAGATAGATCGATAGATGGCTACAGATTATCAATGATTCTGTATACCTATTATTGTATTAAAAGTGAGTTGTATCGGTCATAACACCCCTATAAATGACATTGGGAAACCCATACAGTTATATTTATTCACCTTGTTTAACTACTACCACATGTTTATAGCCTAGTCTAGGGCCTAGGCTATGGCCCCTGTGTGTCTGCCAAGGGGCCTGCACTGAACGATTGTGCTGATACCTTTTGCACCCATCTCGTTCGCAAATCAGCTAATTACACAATACTTCTACTTTTACTTCCAGTACTTGAGTAGTATTTTAAAAAATAAACTACTTGCAATACTTAAGTACAAAACATGTTTAATACTTTAGTACTTCCACTTAAGTACGGTTTTTAAAGAGCACCTCTACTTCTACTCAAGTCACTTTTTTGATGGAGCACTTGTACTTCTACTCAAGTCTGGATCTCTAGTACTTTATACATCACTGCATTTAAGTTATGCCTAATCGCCTGCCAAAAGACGGGGATCAACACCGGGAGTTGACATTGATTCAGTGAAGTTAGCTTTATTTACAGCTGAACTATCTAGGACTCTCGTGGTCTGCGTTATTTTAATTCAAGTAGCCTAGGCTAGCAATTTTGCCTGGCTTGATAACGTTAGGCTATTTGTTTTAGTCGGAAATAGTTTGGTTTGTTACCTTAACCGCACTTTGTGCGTATTTGCCAGATGTGCTGCCAGATGTGGACTAATAATAGCAGAAGCAAGCTCGGACCAGTCGTTTGTTGCCTACATAGCCTGCTAGTTAGCGAGACAGTCTGGTGCTTCAGATTATATCCAGTGGTTTATCTATAATGGGTCAACAAGCTAACAAGCTAACTCTACCATAAGAGAGCTTACGTCAGCGTTTCTCAAACTGTGGGACATGCCAGGTGGGGCGCGAGCTGACGTGAAAAAACTAGTAGCCTGTGCCTTCCTTTATTGATAATTACGAGCATGCACCTCCATCTCACAAAACACACACAAACAAGGTAGGCGTAATATAGACTCTTGTATCATTGACCAGATGAAAATGTTAGTCTGTCCTGGAACCATAGTTCGAAAAAAAAAGATTGACGTCGGCATTTTAATTGCAGCGGAAACAAAAAAAGAACGTTCATGTTCGAGACGAGCGCAGTGAAATTGAAGGATATCTTGGCTATCTGTCCAACGATACAATTGCTGTTTTGCGATCTCGAAGAACAACTGCTTGACAAACGGAAACACATGTTTTGTCTTGCAAGTGGACAAGGCCACTGACAGCAACAAATGTGGTTTAGTTATTGCTTATGTCCGCTTTGTTAACTTGACAGCGAGTGAAGATATTCTATTCTGCGAGTATGTCAAAAGTAGGCCCACTGCTGATGAGCTATTCAACATTCTCAACAATTAGTCTACCTGGCAGAACATGACATCAAATGGGAAATGTGAGAGACTTTGCTCGGATGGCGCACAGACGGTAAACCAGAGACACTTATATATGAGACTTTGGGTAAACTAAATGGTCTGCAGGCCGTGATAAAGAGGGTAGCGCCCGATGCGCAACGGACGGGCTGTTTCATTCAGGGAAGCGCTCATGTCAAGGCCTGACCTGAATAAGATTTTGAACGAGGTTGTGAACTTGTGAGATTGGTGAACCTTCGTTTATAACACAATGGTAGCATATAGTTGGCCCTTTTTCTTTATTTTTGGAAAATCATTTTTGAAGTGATAATCTGTCATCAAATGTTATTTGTTAGGCTTTCTGATGTAGCCTATATTTAGCAACTGACATTATGTCAATACATTTTACATTTTTGAGCTTGACCTACTACTTTTTTAGAGCGATGATGGACAGGTGGGGCTCGAGAAAGCCCCCTTGATCAAAGTGGGGAATGAAAGAAAAAGTTTGAGAACCACTGGCTTACGTTAACCTACAATGATCTGTGTGTCCTGAACACATTTATGTCGCATATATAAACAATAAACCGTATCAAAAATAAACCATTAAAAGTGGTCAAGAAACCTTAATTCACATTTAATATTTCCAGTTCTGACCCCCAGGGCCGCCGCCATTGTTTTATGATTTTTTTGTTACTCCCGCCTCTGTGTACAACGCAGGCTTCTGATTTGCTCTGAGTGGTTCACATTTGCATAGAGATTCTATGATGTCATCATCGCAATGTTAAGTCTATGGGGAAATTTTAATAGTTTTTATTTTATAGTTCAAAAAGTATAAAAGTCACAAAGTTGAAAAAAACATAGCTGAGGTCACCTAAGTAAGACCTACGCAGCGCAGTTTGAATGAAGTTTCTATGTTAAACGGTTGAAGCTGAATTCGACGCACAAAAAGCGTTGAAGAAAAATAACCTATAACTAGAAATGCAATTCCAAGGAATTACCAGTGCATGAAAATGCAAAAAAATGTAGATATGGCTACTAAGGTGTAGCTAGGGTAAACATGGTGGTTGCATAGTTTAAAGAGAGTTGATAGTGTTAAGGTAGACATTTTAAAGCTTAAACATTCCTGTTCTAACTTAACTAATAATTTCTAACAGGTATTCTAAAATGTTAACTATGCTAACAATGCTAACCAGGTTGATAAGTTAACTTAGCTGATGATTTCTAGCAGTAATGCTAAAAAATGCTAACTATGCTAACATTGCTAACTATGTTAACTATGCTAACCACGTTGATTAGCTAACTTAGCTAATCATTTTAGCAGTTGTGCTAAAAATGCTAACTATGTTAACAATGCTAACTATGCTAACAATGCTAACCAGGTTGATGAGCTAACTTAGCTAATCATTTTTAGCAGTTATGCTAAAAATGCTAACTATGTTAACAATGCTAACTGTGTTAACCATGCTAACAATGCTAACTTGCTAGTGAGGACTTTTATTTTGAAACAGTAGTTGCTAGGGTATCCATGGTGCCCACTATCAAGAATAAAGAAGTTACTGTAGTATAATCATGTTGGTTGCTATGGAAACTGTCAAAAACGCTTAATTTTAATGGTTGCTATGTTGGTTGCTAGGTACATGGAGGATTCATTTAGTTGACTGGAGGCATAGTTGATGATAAATGACAGTTGGAATGGTTGAACAGTTAAATAGTTGAGTAGTTTCAGTGGTTAAATGATTTAATAGTGTATTATTGCAGTGAGGACTTTTATTTTGAAACAGTTGTGGACAGAGGAAACAGTTAACAGGATATGTAGTCTTCACAGAGAGATTGTATGCTTAAAGCCTGAGAGAGAGAGGGCTGCTGCAGGTGGGGCTGGCCACCTGGCATAAGATTCTAATTGCTCAACGACCCGATTGTGATGTCATAGAGGCCAATGTTAAGTCTATGGGGAAATTTTTAATAGTTTTTAATTTATAGTTCAAAAAGTATAAAAGTTACAAAGTTGAAAAGTCATAGCAACCCGATCCATTAGAATACCTACGTTACAAAGTTTGAATGAAGTTTCTAAGTTAAACGGTTGAAGAGAAATTGCGGTTAGAAAAAGCTGTCAGCGGAATAATAATAAAGAAAAGTCATAGCAACCCGATCCATTAGAATACCTACGTTACAAAGTTTGAATGAAGTTTCTAAGTTAAACGGTTGAAGAGAAATTGCGGTTAGAAAAAGCTGTCAGCGGAATAATAATAAAGAAAATAACTAGAAATGCAGTTCCAAGGAATTACCAGTGCATGAAAATGCAAAAAAATGTAGATATGGCTACTAAGGTGTAGCTAGGGTAAACATGGTGGTTGCATAGTTTAAAGAGAGTTGATAGTGTTAAGGTAGACATTTTAAAGCTTAAACATTCCTGTTCTAACTTAACTAATAATTTATAACAGGTATTCTAAAATGTTAACTATGCTAACAATGCTAACCAGGTTGATAAGTTAACTTAGCTGATGATTTCTAGCAGTAATGCTAAAAAATGCTAACTATGCTAACATTGCTAACTATGTTAACTATCCATAGTTGATGATAAATGACAGTTGGAATGGTTGAACAGTTAAATAGTTGAGTAGTTTCAGTGGTTAAATGATTTAATAGTGTATTATTGCAGTGAGGACTTTTATTTTGAAACAGTTGTGGACAGAGGAAACAGTTAACAGGATATGTAGTCTTCACAGAGAGATTGTATGCTTAAAGCCTGAGAGAGAGAGGGCTGCTGCAGGTGGGGCTGGCCACCTGGCATAAGATTCTAATAGCTGGGTTTCAATCACGTGATTATTATGACGCGCCACGGCGGGACGATTTGAGATGGAGGGCAGGAAGTAAACAATGGACCACCGTCTACCGTTGCAGACAGTCTGTATTGTACTGAAATAGACCCAATAAAAGAAGGCAATGAAGCCAAATTGGCCAGAGGACGAAAAAATAATCCTGCTAGAGGAATACAACAAATGAAAAACTATATTGAAAAGCAAATTTGGCTCACATATAATGGTAAAACAAAGAAATTGGGAGGAAATCACTGCAAAAGTGCAAGACGTACGGTGGTGAGGTGGCTAGCTACACGAAGTAGGCTACAACAAAGTTAGAAAATCTAACGGTTATGGCCAAGAAGGAGATGTCCTGCCTTGGGAGTGAATCAAATGGAAAAGGTAAGGGTTTTAAAAAAAAAAAAAACGCTTACGCTATGTTTATTAGCTGCATAGGCTACAAAAGATGACGTTAACTATCTAGGCCTAACTCATGCTTAGATTGCCCATAAAAGTTATCGTTATACAGACTTGGTAGGCCTAATTGACATAGATCATTATCTTCTTAATTTGTCTTTTGTAATCAGTAATGACGATTACATTTTTCTCTAACGAACTTTTAACCTGATTTTGCTTTCATTCTTTATGCTATGGATATGAATTATAATAATAGCCTATGATCAGCCGTTAACGTTAACGTTAGCTAGTCAACGTTAGCTAACTGACGTCCGTTTAAAACTTGCTGGCTTATAACCCGATTCTGGTTACCTAATGTTGGGCCTGCTAACGACGTTTATTCCATAATTATGAATATATTTTATTCAGGGGGTGTCCTAGCTCCAGCTGCAATGGTCGCTGACATGCATTGGACGCACCCAGTGATGGGGAGTGCTGGTGGACAGGATCTGCGCGTCCTATCAGAAAGGTAGCCTAGTCTGATAACAATATATTGAGTCTAGCAGCTAAATGCGTTAGTGACCGTAGTGTTATGACTGTATAGCTAACCATCAAAACCTTCTGCAGTGAGTCAGACCTTCGGCAGTGAGCCAGTCAAAGAAATGAGTGAAGCGATAGTGCCCGTCATCCTGTCTATCCTCCGCCAGCCCAGCGTAAAAGAGAGCGGAAAAGTAAGTTAGGCATATTGATGCTACTGTGTTTCCTATTAAAATGTTAAGCCTACATATTATAATCCTAAACATATTGTATCAAATACAGATGTTCTCACTAAGTCGGCATATGCGATTTAGGCTTGGGTGGACTGGGTAGACCCAGGCCTAACTTTTGTGCTCACACATAATGTCAAACAAACTTATACCCCGCTGACCACTTCGCACATTTCTACATCTCGTTGCAGTGCAGCTACAAGCTGTCACCAGACCTAATTAGGCTATTGTTTCCTTTTCTTTTCATTACAGGAACAACGACGAACCATTGAATCAACAGAGGACGTGTTGGCTCTCCAATAAGAAGTTTTGCTGTATCAGAGATGTAGAAATAGATACATTGCTTCAGAAAATTAGAAATAGATAAATTCGAAATAGAAGTTACATTGACATTGACTGACGAGGTCCTTCCATTTAATAAATACTATTCGTCATTAAATGTGTATTGCCATTTCATTTATGACATGCAATCAAATGAGTCGGACTGACTGTGATTCATAATAGTGATTTAATCATCTTCTGCAATTTAGTTGTTGACCATGGCGTAGCGCTCAGTGGATAGCCTAGGCTTGCAGTACTGCCTACGTCGTTCATTGACTGCACGAGTTTTGCACAGACTGAAGTTATAGCTCTCCTGTTGTATGGAATTGAAGATTAACACAATGATATCACTCAAAACTAATAGGCTAGTCTACATATTTAAGTCAAACAGCCTCAGGCCTACAATTTAGACAACTTGCCTGAGGTCTGTCCCCGTTCCTGAAAGGTGTTTCTTTCATCCAGAAGAGGCGTGCTTTCAGGCCACTGTGCCACAACGTTGATTATCTTGCTTTCGTGATTACAAATGAACTGTATTGATGTATTTATTATTTATAAATTAATGATCGCCAACAGGCGTTTGAGACGTTATGAATTATTACGCTGCAGACTGTGTGGAAGACGTCTGCCACCACAGACGGATCCTGTTGCATTAAAAACAGATAGGAGCCTATAGCCTACGTCTGGTAGCGCACAGTTGCGGAAAGTACGGTGGTCCAACTCGAGACGGTAAGATAACTCACAAATTGACTGCCGGTGAAATCAGTAGCCTGACCGCGCATCAATGTATCAACGGGGGAATATACGGGTCAGTGTCGGCTGAATAGGCTGTATACGTTCGTTATGATGAATTGGACTCGGACATATTTTGATTACGCCCTAACTGATAGCCCCAAACTGTTTGTGCAAACGATTTAATGGTCCGTAAATCAGATTTTAAGGGAACATGTTAACTGAAGGTGCTTTGTGCAACCGGCTCCTGATCCAGCTATTTCAGTCCCTGCCCTCCATCTGAATTTCGAACGCTATTTTCGAATTTTGAAGTAGCATTGTGACACAGAGTGAAACCAAGCTATTGCTCAACGACCCTATTGTGATGTCATAGAGGCCAATGTTAAGTCTATGGGGAAATTTTTAATAGTTTTTAATTTATAGTTCAAAAAGTATAAAAGTTACAAAGTTGAAAAGTCATAGCAACCCGATCCATTAGAATACCTACGTTACAAAGTTTGAATGAAGTTTCTAAGTTAAACGGTTGAAGAGAAATTGCGGTTAGAAAAAGCTGTCAGCGGAATAATAATAAAGAAAATAATAAGAAGACTAGGAAGAACAGTACAGTGCATTTTCATGCACTGTAATAAGAAGACTAGGAAGAACAGTACAGTGCATTTTCATGCACTGTAATAAGAATACTTGGGATAACAGTAGAGTGCATTTTCATGCACTCTAATAAATCACATATATAATACATACTGCACATATATAAACTATATGTTTTATATTATTCTCATGCCCGACTGACAGGAAGCCCTTGCGACATCTGCTGTGAGAAAAGAGAATAGCAGCCTGGACAAACATGGCCGAACGCGAGACAACATAGTGTTGTCACATAAGCGAGCGCAAAATAGCTCTAAACTAGCTTGTACCGGTGTGCTTTTGATCATGTACAAATTCTGGGTGACAAAACACGCGTATTTAGGAAAAGTCGTGAACGTAGGGTCCTGGAACTTAATCGAGTGAAAAGATTTTTTTTTTTTTCGTAATCACTGCGGTCAAATGACCGCAGCCCGGCAGTTCTAGGTATATCTAGGTCAAACCTAAACAGCGCTTCTAGTAATGTGCGTCAGCGGTCAAATGACCGGCGCTTGGCGCCAGAGGTGTGGACTCGAGTCATGTGACTTGGACTCGAGTCAGACTCGAGTCATGAATTTGATGACTTTAGACTCGACTTGACAAAATATAAAAAGACTTGCAACTCGACTTGGACTTTGACATCAATGACTCGGACTTTCACTTGGACTTGCGCCTATTGACTTGTAAAGACTTGCTACTTCCCATAAAAAAAACGAAAGACAAAAAGATAAAATGTAGACACGGACTGATCTATCTATATTTATGTGTGTGCGCCTGTGCGTGAGACAATGCGCGTATTCGGCACAAAATCCAATCAAATCACTTACTGTAGATTGTTTTGATTCGACAGCGGCCAACCACGCGGAACAAGATAGACAACACGCAGGGCCAGACAACGAACGTGAATGCGCCAGGAAAATGATATCTAAGATTATTTCGTTAATTCGTTTGCCTACAAAAATTACGTGGAGACCAACAAGAAACGACTGACTATGTCGAACTTGTTAAATTCCTCCCAGCTTCATCCTAGCCTGCTTTTGACATGCCTGGTAGGCTACTATGAAACAAAACTGGTAGCCTACCCTACTGATTCTGGTGTCTAATTGATGGATTTAACCACGATTAGGATTAGGCTTTTAAAAGGTGGAACATTTTCACCTCAAACATGCGCTGTATCATATAGCCACTGCGTCTTTTTGTGTACATTCACATTAAATCCATTCCACTAACATTATCAGGAGGAGAATAGGCTACTATAACGTTTTATTTTGAGCACTGGTTGTTACTCATTGGATACATATCAAACTCCATGTCATGGTAGAGTAAGTTAAGCACCCACCCAATTAAACATGACCAAGGAAAAAGTGAACAGGACAACAATGCCATGCCATGCCACGGTAACCTACCTAAATCATAGAAGTTAACATTGCAAGATATTTTCTATGACATCAGAAATATTTTCTTTACCTTGTCAGTTTTTTGAACATTCATTTTATTTAATGAAAACATATATCCTTGAACTATGTGACTATTTTTCTAACCGAATGAAACCTAATTACGTTCACGTACTTCTTAAAGTGACAGGCACTCAATTAGACATACACACCACCCTGTAATATCATTAAAGACAAGTGTAATCAATATGAAGTATTCAAATTACTGAATATTTTTAGCTATAAGTAATTATGCAGATCCTAAAATGCTATAAATTGTTAACAAAATATGTCAAGTTTATGAATTCAAAATATGAAATAGACACAAGACACACCATTTTCTGTGTGTGTGGACTGGAGGTTTGAGCAGAGACTAGGATTGCCACTGCTGTGAGTTATCTGTATCCCCCTTATGGCAATACGGCTTTGCCTATTTTTGTAATGTAATAAACATGGTCACACGTTTTAAAACTATTTCAGCTTGTGTAGGCCTATCAGTGGTTTCTTAACAAATTGAGCACATATGTTAACACATAGGGCCTATATTTCATTGAGAATGTGCTAGAGATACCATTTGACATTTCTGCTAGACAGATTTGCATCTCAATCTAATCTCTTCAGCACACACAAATTCAATTGACAAAATACCTGTTTCACTCGATTTTTAAAAAGACTCGAAAGGACTCGAAAGTCAGACCGTAGGACTTGGGACTTGACTTGAGACTTATTGGCCTTTGACTTGGACTTGACTCGGGACTTGCCTGTCTTGACTCGGGACTTGACTCGGGACTTGAGGGCAATGAATTGAGACTAACTTGTGACTTGCCAAACAATGACTTTGTCCCACCTCTGCTTGGCGCTTCTAGTGTTAATACAACATGTTAGAAATGTAATCAACTTATCAATGGCTGGTAGAAAAATGTGAATAGACAGATTCTTCTTCAAGTCTTCTTCAGCTGCAGTAATCCCAGTGTGGGACATTCATTTCACACATGTAGAAATGCACTAGGAACACTATTTCTTTTCTTCTCACATCCATATGCAATATCCAACTGTAAATATCTTCAGAATACTGATAACTGAAGTTAGTGCTACATAGACTGAGATGTTGGAAAATGACAACAAAAAAAACTAATTTTGAGAAGCCTTGAAACACAGCAAATGACATACATTCTCAGTCCACACTCTTCTTTGAACTTTCGCGATTGCTTGCGGATAGTAAGGAAGTGTCCATATTTGGATGGCATAACGTCATGCAGGAGAAACACAGCTTTCCAACGACACCACGCATGATATGTTTTGTATCACAGTCGCGGTAGTTTATGACACGTTAGAATACTATTTTTTGGCGAATTTCGTAGAAATATACAGGCGTGATCAGACAAAAGGTAATGAAATAAACCTCTAAATGTGTAAATCGGACTTAGTTGTTGTAGTAGTGTGAAAGAATACATGATAAGTTGGCAAACCGAAGCAAAACTATGTTTATTCCTGCCGTGTCTCGCCTTAAGTTGAGTAAAGGCTATGTCGCTGCTTATTGATAGCGCTTGTGGTTCAGCTTTGGGCACGCAATTAGCGGCAAGGACGGGCTTTGATGAGCGCTGTAACCTGAAGTGACAGCTTAGTATAGTAAATTCCACGCAATATGGCAAAGCACAGCGTTCGCTGCATAGAAAAACTCAGTATTAGCGCTTTATCCAGCCCTGACTGTTGGCCTAGCTTCATCAAACTTTGCAAGCTCAGCTGTGTGAGTGTGATGTTGTTACAAGTACGTGCGAGTGCATTTGACCGGCATAAAATCGGCATGTCTCAGACTGACCGGCCGGTCGCCGGTCGTGGCCGTTCACGTGAAAATCGGCCGATTCCGATCGGCGGCCGATCGATCGGTGCATCTCTAAACTCTACCAGCCTCAGCAATTGTCACTGTCAGAACCAGGGCCGGTAGATCAGTAAAGCCAGCACAGATATTCCTGTATGCCTCAGAATCTTCCCACAGTTCAGCCTTAAGCATTTATCACACAGTTTTCTTAAATAGAATTTTGCCTTGAAATAAGTACTGTAAGATACCCCCCAGTTTATTAAGATAGTCATTCACAACATGTCTGTAGGTGGTGTATAGGGCACCCCTTTAGCAAGAGAACATTAGGTAGTCTGATCAGCTTCCTGTTGTTTCTTTCCCTCTTTGTTGGGTAATACATATATTGCGGGACGATAAGTGGTCCACGAGTTATTGGTGAATGACTTTTCTTGAACTGTCTTTGAGGTCAGATGTTTCACTGTGAGGTACAAATTTTGTGAAATTCAGAGGGGAGTATGTAGCAGTGAAATATTTTATATGTTATTTTCTTTATGTTTTTTGGTGATGAATTTCATAAAATCTTATTATACATATAAATATACAAGATTATATACATAGAAATTCCTATTCACTGTTCCTTTAATTGCGTGCGATGTTGCTAAGCCACCCATGTTTACAGCATTCCTCAGTTGCCTAATGGATGCTGTAAACGGGGATTGGAGAGGATCCGCTGTGCGTGTGCGCATTCTAATATGAAACTGCTCCATTCTCTGTCCAGTAGATATTGCAGATACCCCATCCCTGTGTGTGTGTGTGCATCATTCCTGTCCATTCAACGTGTCTGAACTAGGGATGGCGAAAACTACAAATTTTCTTGACCGACCACCGAGTCTCATTAGCCGGTTGAAACCGGTTGACCGATTAGTTTAAAATATGCTACGCTATTTGAAATAACAGCCACGCAATTTCGCAACTCTGTCGCATCTCTCTGTCCCCCGCTCACACACACAGCCCCGGCGCCGTCCTTTCACTCACGTCACTTTTTTTTAAATCCTACAGCGCGAATCATGAGTCCCGCAAACCAAGGAGCTTGCAAGTATAAATGGAGGACAAATGGCTCCTTCGTTTCGAAATGGTTTGGGTACAAGGTGATCACATTGCAAATAAAGGCGTTTGTCTAGCGTTAGAAGCTAATTTGAAACAGAAATTGCCGCTGCTCACTTAAGAAAATGACAGCTCCGAAGAGACGGCACTTAGTTTGAGGAAGTGCTAACAATAATAAAGACAGATGATCATCATTAGCCTACCTTATTTGTTACCATTGATGACCCTTCCTGAAATGTATATGTAATGTATTTCCAAATCTAAGCCCATCTTATGCGGAAAGTTGCCGAATAGGCTAGACTGCAACACGATAAAACCAATGGATAAAACAGGCCCCTCCAGATTGCAATAGACGCACCAGCCAAGGCAGAGCGCGCAAACCTCGTGCCACATGTTTTTTATTGGTTTATTAAGTAGCCTAGCTTACAAGCAGGCGAGTTATGAAAAATTGAGTGTGAGGTATAATTTGTTAACTTCACACAAAAAAGATCGTGGAATGAGATGGCTAGCTGTAGTAGCACTTAGTCCACTGTCTATAATAGCCTAATTTAGAGATCGTTTTTATATTATTCTTTTTAACCGACTAGCGAAAACTTTGATCGGTTAACGTGGATACGGTCAACCATCGGTCAAACAGTCACCGGTTAACATCCCTAGTCTGAACCGATACACATCTGCACACATGAATCTGGACGACATCGGCATTAAATCAGCGGCGATATTCGCAAATATTAGTGTCTCAGGGGTATCGGCCGGTATCGGCCCTTAGTCGGAGTTAATGTTTTAACTCTGGCTACGGCTCAGGCTTCCACGCATGTAGACTTTTGATCGGTCCCTCTGGCTCCCACTATCCAAAGCCGATCCCGCTAGAACTAACGGCTTTATTATTTTTTTTATGTGTGATGTGTGTACTGTGTAGCTACAGTAGTACAACAACTCAACAACAGTCTCCTGGAGCAGCGATTTTTAGGTGGGTAAATTCACTCATGTCACTCACATCCACATAAAACTAAGATGGCGGATACAGTGCATAAAACTTGGGGCTCCAGCTTTCAAACGCCGACGACTAAAACCAGAGACTTTCAAAACGGATGACGGCAAAGTCATAGTGGAGGATGAGCTCTTAAATTTCCTTGCTGTGAAAATCAAACCTTTAAGCTAGGAAGAAATTGCTGGTGGCCACAAACACGTTTGACTCGGAGGCGATTGAAGCCTCCAAGAAAGTACTGTTCGAAGTATGTCAGGGCACTTCACAGCGATATGTTGCGCACAAAGGACAGAACAGAGACGCAAACAACATAAAAATCTGCCTCAAAGTTCTAAATGAACGCGGGGAGGATGTCCCCAGATTTGTCTCTCACTATCTGGATGAGTTGCCGCCTGTGACATTCTCGAGCCTAGATGTTTCCTATTTGCTTCGGTGAATGGAGCAACTATGTGCGGAAGTGGGAGCTCTGAAACATATAACCCAGCTCCAGACGGGTGTATGTGAAACTGTTCGAACAGAAACGGTGGAAATCAACAGGCGAGTGGTAGTACTGGAGTGTCTATCTGCTAACTCGACAACTATTGCTGCGGTGGTTACTCCGGGGCCAGCAAACAAGGCCTCTCATCGTGGCCCAGGGAGCACGATGGAGCCGGTGCCGGCGTCGGGGGTGAGAGATGGAGATACTCTGCATGAGCGGGGAGCCGTGGAGCTGAAGCCGCCGGGTGATGCAGTGCGCGCGAGGGAGCCGTCAACGTCGTCTGCGGGGGGAACCTTCAACAAGTGCGAGAGAGCCGTCAACGCCGTCTCCGAGAGGGACCAACACCAAGGCAACGTTGGATTCGCGGACCTGAACCCGATAAGAGGCAGCGATGAGAGGCAGCGGTCAGTGGCTTCTAGTGGATCCCCAGGATGGAGTACTGTCGTGAAAAATGGAAAGCCGGCTACAGGCCGGCCTAAGGCGAAGGCAAAGGCTGCCGCCTCTACAGCCATGCATGGGCACACTTCCACTTCTGCGGTGCGTAAAAGATCTGGTCCCGCACCCATCATCGGCACTGGAACTGTGAGTACAATTAAAACCGTGAAGACTAAAATAGTCAATGTATTTGCGACAAAATTTTCTCCAGACCTTGATGCAGTTACACTTGCTTCCCTTGACAATCAGTTTGGGTTCAAGCCAAAGCATGGCACAGATATGTGTATTTATGCTCTTAAAGAGATCATGAACTTGTATAAATCCAAAAATTCTACTGTTTTAATGTGTTTTATAGATGCTTCTAAAGCGTTTGACCATGTGAATAACAAAAAACTTTTTTTTAAGTTAAGACAAGGAGGAGTGCCTGGCTACATTGTGAGGGTACTTGCCTATTGGTACGCTCACCAGAAAATGCACATCAAATGGGGGGGTAGTATTTCGGACCCTTTTAGCGTGACCAATGGGGTTAGGCAGTTTTATTTCATCTTTACATGGATGAGCTGTCTAGAAGATTAAATGGATGTAACACAGGCTGTATGATTGGTGGTGTACTAGTCAATCATCTGATGTATGCAGATGACCTTGTGACATTAAGTCCATGCAGTGCGGGGCTGCAACAGCTAAGGTATGTTCTGAATATGGTTTACAATTTGACATAAAATATAATTCCAGCAAAAGCGCTATTCTAATATGTAGAACTAAGCAGGATAAAAGCCTCAAATTTCCTGTGTTTAGACTGTCAAATAATCCTCTTGAGGTTTGCAAAAAGATAAAATACCTTGGACACTGGATTACAGAGGATATGAGTGATGATGATGACATATACAGGCAGCACTGTAAACTATATGCATAGGCAAACACTTAGCCCGTAAATTTACATCTTGCTCCAATCAAGTTAAAGTGGCTCTGTTCAAGGCATACTGCACACCACTTTACACTGCTCACCTCTGGTTCACTTATAAAAAGGCCAGCATGCAAAAGTTACAATGATGCTTTAAGAATACTACTCAGGGTTCCCAGAGGAGGGAGTGCTAGCCAGATGTTTGTATCTGTAGGAGTAAGCACACTTCATGCACTTTTAAGAAACCTAATGTATAAGTTTTCACTACGCCTGGATGAGTCGCCCAACAATATCATGGTGGCACTCTCAAATCCACTTATGAGTAGCTTAAGGTACACATCCAGACTGAGAGCGCACTGGAGAAAATGCCTGTATACATTTTAATAATTGTTTGTCTACAATGTATTATCAGTGTTTTGTGTAGCTTTTTGACTGTCCTAAGTCTGTCTTAATATGTATTTGTAATGTTTGTCTTGTATAAATTTGGACATGGGTCTGGCAAATAAACTGAATTTGTAAATGGTCTCATGTAAATGGTCAGAAAGTATGTGTTGTGTCAATTGTATGGCTGTTGTATATTTACCTGCTAAGCTAAGTCATAACTTTGTGTAAACAAGCTGTTTTGGAGTAATAACAACTTCGATGAACTAATTCACGTTAGCTATAGCCAACACTGGAAAATATTTTAAACCTACTGTAGCAACAAAATGTTAACAGCATCGATGATCTCCGCAGGACAGCTGTGTAGGTGTAAGAATATTTGACCCAAAGCCATGAGATATCGATGGCTTATGATTTGACAGTGAGACTTTACCCAGGAAGCTATCATTTGACCGAAAGCATTTAAAAGTAGCCTTATAGACTATGGAGTAGCTAGTTTGAATTAAACCGCTCATTACAACAGCAAGCCTGGCCGAACATTACCTATTAAAATTGACCAGTGATTCGTCTGAAAAGGCGAAGGCTCGGCAAATATAAAACGGAGATGTAAGACTAATAGGATACGTGGGTTCTTGATATCAACAGATGTTAATCAACACCCCACCTCCCCACTCTGAGGGTAGCCTAGGTTACGAGTCAGCTATGCAGTGCACCCAGCACAACTGCGCGATTGTTATGAGCGCATCAATAATGGAAATAGACATACGGCAAATAACTAACTAAAGCGGAAAAAAAAACTAGGCTTCAGAACTATAGTATGCATCTACTGTTTTGACCAGTACAGTGGGTACGGGTTGAGAATGCACCTTCTCCCGCGGGACTCCCGAAGAGATCCCGCAGGCCGTCAAGCCGATTTTTTTCGAGGCCAAGGCAATGTACCCAAACAACCACCAGGTGGCAGAAAGTTTCATCCCGAATTTCAATTGCATTTAATGATGAAGACCGCATATCCGTCAATAGTCGACTCCTTAATCTCATTTAATCATTACAATGAAGGTGATGACTGGCGAAATTATTCAAACGACGTTTCAATGAACCATTGTTGAAATGAATGAAAATGGTTATAGAAAATCGCCTACAGCCTAACGCCGACACAGCTGATTCTTTGATTGATTCTAAGCTGTTTTGATGTAGGGGATGGGTAAACTGGCGCGCTACAAACATGCTACCAATCAAATGTAATATTAGTAGGACTAGCCTACTTAGACACTTTAGTCATAGGCAACGTTGCCATGTTAATTTGGGCTAGAAGTGCTTGCTTGTGGTGGCGCTCCTGTCCGCTGCTTCTCCCGAATTGTGTGGCAAATTTGTCAACAATCAGCTTAAATGTCAAATCATATTTATTTCTCTTTGTCGCCATGGTATTGGGGGAAACGCGGAGAAACGAGATGGTCAGTCCTCATATTTTTTCTTCGCGTTTCGTTATAAGAAATATATAAGTAATAGTTAAAGTCTTCTTCCGTAGGCTATTGAACAGATACGGGACGCTCTTCCGTATTTTAAGGAACTACTCAATACACACACACTACAATGAAAAACACACAAAGAAAACACTAAACATATAGCCTACAACCTAATGACACTTTAATGCAGCGTTTCTCAAACTATGGGCCACGAAACGTGGAGACTGCTGCTGGTCCGCGAGACATGGAGTGAAATTGGAGTGTAATGGAGAGGGCTCCTGGGTGGGCTTGGGAACGATCTGGCAGAGTTTCAGGCTTGTAAACAGATTTTACTAGCGATCCGAACCGCTAGATGGCAGCAGTGCCATTCGGATGATTAGTATCTGCCTAGAGTGCACATGCAGAGACATATACAACAAGCAAACTCACTGAAGATCGACCACAGTGGATCTAGTTTGCACGCGATGCAGGGAATAAATATGCTTACTTCTTACATCAAGGATGGAAAACACGTGAAAGGTATGATCCATTTACACTGGATATTGCTATAAAGACTAACAACAACTTTGCTAGTGCTAGCTTGCTAAGTTTACCGTCCTGTTCAGAGTCTATAGCGACCATCAGAGTCCCTAGCAACCTTGATGAGACTGACGAGATAACAGTGCAATCGTGGTTGACATACTACTGAAACGCTAACGTTAAAAAGTTGATTTTCACCAAAAGATCGTTTTCTCCATTTTTTGTTCAAAAACAGGTGTTTTTAGCAAAACTAACCCATGTTCTACTGACGATTACTAAAGAACGGAACACGATAGAAACAAACCGTTTGTTCCTGGTGAAAGACGAGAGTCTACGCTTTCATTTGGAACCTTCGGTGTTTACATAGTCATAAAGCTCACCGTTCGGTGGATCTTGGAAAAACAGTCAAAATGCTGTAAAACGTCTGGCAGTATGGAGCGCTCTGCACTGAAAATAGCTGGCAGCCAATGAGTTAACATAACTGCTTGAAATCATTAGCTAAGTTAGCTAGTCAACCTGGTTAGCATCGTTAGCATATTTAACATTGTTAACATAGTTAGCATTTTTAGCATAACTGCTAGAAATCATCAACTAAGTTAGCTAATCAACCTGGTTAGCATTGGTAAACATATCTACATGATTTATCTGTACATTTTTGCATTTTCATGCACTCGTAATTTCCCTGGAATTACATTCTCTAGTTTTATGATATTGTGCACTCCATTTCTCTTGACGTGTGTGCGTTTTGGCAAAATGAACACACAATTTAGTAAAATGAGTGTGTTTTTTCTGAACACCTCCAGGACCCTGCATTTTTGGATTTAGTAGACAGACAAGCTCTACTGATATGTGCAATCGACTTCCCTTGTTTAAAGTAATGCTTGCAATGATCACACTTGATTTATTCAATTCAATTCATTTTACCAGACCGATAAAACCTCGCTTAAAGGAACCGTATGTAGGAAATGTATTTCAATTGATCATAAGATGGCCCTGATATCCCAGCAAGCAAATAACGTTCTGCTAACTTTAAGTAACGTTAGCTTTTGGTTCCCCTATGGTTCGTTTTTCAGCAACCTACTAATAACGTTTAGAGAACGTTATCTCCAGGTTGTCAAAACAAATAACGTTCCCCTAACGTTTTTACAACTAAAAAAAGAAACGTTATCTTTTGGTTGAATCCCAGCAAGCAAATAACGTTAGCCGTTGGTTCTCCAGTGGTTAGTTTATCAGTAACCTTCTAATACCCTGGAGAGAACGTTAGCTCCAGGTTATCAAAGTTCCCCGAACGTTATTACAACTAAAGAAAAAAAAGTTATATTCTGGTTGCATTTCTCTGGTTGCTACTTAGTTGTTTTTTGGTATCTTATTTGTATCGGTATATACTGGTTATGTGCGTGGGGTTGATTATTGTTGATGAAAATCGCCCCAGAGTTTCTATCAGTTTCCAATTGAACACGGCCAGCAGCCACACTGCAACTTAGTCGTAATAATTTGTTGCAAAATCGACATATAGGCCTATTCTATTCTCCCCCCCTCTGTTGGATTGATATTCGGCCGACCAGAGCCAACCCGTCTAGCTAAGAATTGGGGCCAGCGCGAGAAGAATCTAAGTTGAGAAAAGCTACTTCCATCATCTCGGGTCCGTGAAAAAAACAGCCTCTGGTGTGTTGGTGTGTTAGCAGACTCAACCTCGCTAACTTTAAGACATTTGGATAACACAGAGATAAAGTTACTCACGTAGGCTAGGCTACTGGCTGTATGGTATCGATCACATTCTTCACATCGTTCTCCATGCACTTGTTCCATTAAGTCCATCAGTCAACAGGCTTTTAAAAAACACTGTACAGGGCAACCGTGTGGAAGAGCTAGCTAGCCATAGTCCCAGCAGGCACACAACGATTTCATGCTAACTAATCCTACGAATATTGTTGGATTAATCCATTATCGATTAGAGTGGCACCTGAAATGCATTCATGTTTTTAAAGCTTTATTTGTTATGAAAATATGATGATGAGGACTCCAACGAATTCTTTCGTTGAGACTGCATCTTAAGGCCTATTCGGACGGGATTAGTTTAATGGGGGGACGTACAGTAGCCTAATGCAGGTTTATCATATGACCTCTGTAATATAAATGTCCAATTCGGACGGGACTAGACATCTCTGTCATTTTACTTGACATGGGAGGAGTAACTACGTTTACGTTCTGCCGTCACATCTTCGTCGCCGTGCACGTGAGACTTTGCGTCAGGTAGGCCTACGTGCGGCATTTTCAGATTTGAAAGACTACACAAGTTGGTTAAACTAGCAAACGTTAGCTTTATGTTATGCCATAAGTAGTTTGAAATGGCTATCAATATCAAGCTATTAGGCAAGCTAGCTAACGTCCTATTAGGAGCTGCACAGCATGTTATGTTTTCATTCAGACTATGGTGGAATTGGTTTCAAATCAGGATGTGACGAAATATTACAGACATCTTTACAGAGGGTCGCGTTCGCACGGGATTAATATTACCTAAGGTAATTTCTCCGGACCGTTTTACGGAAGGTAAAAGTGTCTGTAAATGTCACCGACATACTCCGTTATGTTTACTGACATGGCGCGTCCGGACGGGACTACATTACCTGGTATTACTTTACCTGCTGTCACCCCATAAAACTAATCCCGTCCGAATAGGCCTTTAAACAGCACAATGTTCCCGGGGAGAATTGTTTTATATTAACACGTAGTCCAAGTTATAGCCTATGTTTACTGTGTTGTTCACTCAGCCTATCCCACAGTTCCCAGTCCCAATTAAAAACAAAATAAACCAAAATCCATCATAATTCTGAACCGAGGACTTTTAATGGCATAGGCCTAGGCTACGATGCAATAAAAACAGCCAGTTTTGAATTTTGAAACAGTGTGTTAGGCTAGCGCCTGCTCTGCTGATGTTTTGATCTGACTAATCGTTTATTAAAGGAAAAAAGACACCGTAGACAAGAAAGTATTAGACCTAACCGCATTTAAATATTTAGCTGACACATACGTTCATCCAACGGGCCGTAGGCTATTCGTCGCAGGTCAGCAAGCAGCTAATGGTGAGTGAAAGATCATACATGTAGTGCATTGTCAATGCCTTATTCATCAGTCATGTTCACCTCTCCCAGGTCACAAATAGCCTGTCGTCGCAGACTGCGAGTGTACAGCGGAGCCATGTCTGGATGTCACGATAAACCTACATATTTTTTTCCCCTTTACACTTTGTTGCTGGGAGGTTAGGGGAACGTTAATGCAACCAAATATTGTAAGGTTCCCTAAAGGGTAGGAGAACGTTCTGCTAACCAAAATAAATAACCAGAAAAAAACTTTGTATTTTCGTCAAGAAAACTTTCCTGGGGAACCTTGTGGCAACGTTCTCCTAACCAAAAATTGTTAGCTGGGATGGTGCATGAAATCTCACCGGAGGGGTAATTCCACGAACGGAGGTTTAACAAACACAGAGTTAACGCTGAACTCTAGGTTGATTGACCCTGAGCCGACTAACACAGAGCTGTCGGTTCCACCGCGCCGGTTATGAATTAGTTTAATCAACACGGGGTTGATTAACACTCGGTTGTGCCCGTACACGCCAAACCTATAAAGACGTGATGTATGGAGCATGGAAATCCTGATCAAAAGGGCGAAACAGGCTAGCTGCCGCTAGGGGCGTCTAGATTTCTAGGCGAGAAACGGGCCGCATATGTTTCTCAGAACTCGAACGCAGGCTGTAATAAATTAAAAAAAAGTTTTTAAAAGTAACACCAAAGCCTCTGCCATTCAGAGAAACCCTGGTAGCGGATCGCTGACTGCGTGAATGCACACAAAAGCACGTTCCTAAATATTTGAACTATGAATCTATTCATATATCAGTTAAGTTTTCTTCGCATTCCTATCACATAACCTGTTATTTTATAAAGATGTAGGCTACTCCGATGGGCCCAAGCGACCATCTGATCAAGTAAAGATAAAATATTACGATTCATGGTAGTAGGCCTAATTATATTATTTTTCCACATACATTTCTACATCTCTTTGCGCGGAATGGCGGCGCATGCAACAATTACGCAAGCCCGTTCGGACACTTATACTACAGTACGTAGGCATTGAAATTTGATCTATGATATGTTCATAATGCAACGCAGTCTGTTAAAATGTATACCGGTAGCTCAAATTACATCCTGCATCGTAGACCGAACCAGGCAATTGTGCCTCCACATAATCATGTACGAAGCATCTAGGGCTATACCATCTTGGCTAATGACAAAATCGACAGCGATTAACAAACCATCTTGAAGATATAGGAAAGGGCCAATATAGGCTGCGTATACCTACCTAACCATTTATTCTGTGATAGCCTTTCCTGTTAATCGGCCTCATATATGGCTGGGGCCACTTGCCATCAATGCACCCAATGACATAATATTGTAATCGAATGGTATCATAGTGATTACCCATATGAAATGTCAACAGCAAGGATAATTTCTGTGCCACTTGGGGACACTTAAAGCATTAGTGACCTGTGAGTTGGTGAAACTCCATTTTAATGATGACCCTCGTGAGTTGTGGCCAGGAAAGAGGATGAAGTCGCGCACTATAACCGCTCCAGCGCAAGACAGACTTTACGCACTGATTGGCAGACCGCTTTCCCTATGCTCAGCATCTCAAATACTGTACAGAAAACTACACGTCGCAAATAAACGGAGAGCTATGCAAATAGCTTTCAGTGAACTGAGGCCAGGTTCACGATTGGTAGGCTAACGTAGGGCTATTTAAATATATTAAAGATTAACGTAAAAAACGATATCGCTTCAGCCAAAATTCATCAAGATGTCGAGCCGTGGTCTTATCAAACTCTCTCGGTGAATTGCACGAATTATTTGCGCTCCGATGTCAATAGGCCTCTCATCAATATAGGGCATGCCATTGCGAACACGAGAAAGCTGCGGAAATCGCGGGTTTAAATAGTCTACCCTGAGCAAAAACCGGGTTATCTTTCAAACTTAACCTGCTCAAAACCTGCTCCAACCAGGTTAGGTTCAGAGCATATGTTTCTATAGTAACTAACATACCGTGTTCATTTTGGAACGGAAAACCTAGAGTTACCGCAAACCCTGGGTTAACTTACCCGGTTTTGTGATAAAACCGGCTTTGTGGAATACCCCTGGGTAGTGCTTCTCCAGTCCAAGCAGATCCTCGCGAAGTCGTTAGTTATTGGAGCAAATAGGAGTCGGTTTAAAAGTTTAACTTTGGTGGCATCAGTTCTGTTGCATGCTCTCACTCGCTCTGAAATCCTGCAGCCACTGCACCTCAGCCAATTGCACGTACACTGTAACGTGTAGAACGAGTTGAACATAAGTTCCATCTTAGCTTAGTTTCAACGTAAATTGCCACTACGTTGGAGTATATAAGCTACTAACATTTTAACGGGTTGCACTTGCACCACGCAAATATTTTCAGTGTGAAACTAATACGCATCCATCGCCTTGATGTCCACTGTAAGTAACATTGATTTGTGAACACGTTCATCCAATTTAAATGGTGGGAACGTTAAATGTACAAGTATGTTGAGAAGAGTTACATATGCGACCGATTACGCACATTTAATTAATTTGAACACTGTTTTGAAACCTGTTTGTACCCATTGGAAATTGTATGGACCTAGCAGTTACTGCGCAAAGCTCAGATTCCATTGCTGTTAATGTTATCACAGATTTTATATTAGCCATATTAGCAATGTAGATCCAGTGTCACCTTCCCAATGCCTACCACTGTGGAAGTCTGGGCCTGTGGCAGAAATATATTTCTATATATATATATTTTTTTTATCCACCAACCTGCTCTGGCGAGATGTTCTGAATCTGCAGTCCAACTTCACCAGTCTGAAGATGCAGCAATTGTGATACTCAAGGTCTGATCTGGACCTTTTAAAGGAGCTCGGCAGATTCCCCCTTGTCCAATCTGTTCCTTCTATCTCCTTTTATGGGAAATGGCCTGACTGATTACACCAGAACTCCTCCTTGTGCAAACTAAACTCAAATGTGAAAGTAAGCTCCTTTAAAAGGTCGAGATCAGACCCTGAGTATCACAATTGCTGCATCTTCAGACTGGTGAAGTCGGGCTGCAGATTCAGAACATCTCGCCAGAGCAGGTTGGTGGACAAAAATATATAGCGCATCTTCTTCTGCTTTGTGTGTAAATTGTGGTTCTCATGATGACACTCTTATGCTTACTGGGAATGTGAAAAAAAAAATATTCTACAGAATGGCAGATTATTTTTTCCTCCTAAAAAACATTTCAAAGCATTGGAAAGATGCACAGGCCCTATCTATGCAGGCATAGAAGGAATTGGTGAAATACTGCTTTTTCTATATTTAAATAATAACAGAAATAAAAAGAACCATTTAAAGAGGACATAGAATGGATGAATTGAGTATTGTATCGTGAGTAACTGTGCTCTCTGATGTTAAAATGGTATATATTCAACTTTGATTTAAAAAAAAATAAGCTCAATTGCAATTTTATAAGACTAATTAAGACCATATATTTAGACTGGGTTTTGAAATGGTTCATTCGACTAAATGGCGCCCTCCTTGGCAACACCAATTGAATTTCAATGGCTTTGCGATGTCTGACATCACAAGCAGGCTCTTTTCTAATTTGCCCATTTTTAGTGTCTATTTCTAAGTTCAAGATTTTCATATGGAGGGCACAGCCATGCCTCATGTTCATGATAGCTCTTTGTTTATGCGCAACCTCTCATAATTCATGATAACCAAGAAAAACTAATTTCATTCTATGTCACCTTTAATAGAGTATGGCAGGTCATGAATCTTTAAAATCAAATGTTGGGCAAGTTACTGAGACCACATGGGAGAACCTTATGGAGAACATGTGTGAATGTACCGGTAGAGATGTTAGTGTTAACAGATGTTTGCAAGAGTATGTATGTGTGTCTGTTAGTGTGAAGGTATGCTATGTGTGGTAGGGCATCCAGCAGGTGTATGTAGGTAGCAAGTATGTATGGAATATGTATGGAGTGTATATGGTGTGTGGGTGTTCTATGTTTGGGTGAATGTTTGTGAGTATGAATAATTGTGAGTGTGGGTGCTCTAGGTATGTATGGGTGAATGTGTGTGAGTATGAATGACTGGGGAATAATTGTGAGTAACAGAATGTGAATACCTAGCCTGAGTAAGACAGACTGTAAATTGTTTAATATGTCTGTGCTGGTATAAGCAATTTCTGTTACATGTATAAAATCAAATAAATAATTACATATATTCAATTAAAACATAACAAGTGTGAGAATTGCAGGTATTAAGGCAGACAAGACAATGAGCACACAACAAGCACACAATATACTGTAAACATGCATGCAATTCACTAAAATTCTCTCTAAATTACAAAAATATGTTGCAGTGTCACCTCTAGCACTCCGTACATAAGGCAACCTGAAGTGTCTTTTTCGGTTATTTGGTTGGTCGACTGTCAACAAAAAAAACTGGCGTAGGGCATTTAACTGCTAGAAGAACATTGCTCAACTTTTAAAAGAGCACTGAACTTTTTTCTTAAGGTTATACTCAGCATTAATTATTGAACCAATGGTTATGTAGCCTACAATTCCTGAGATATGAGCAAAATAAGTTTGCTGATAGATGTGCTATCTTATAAAAGCACAACAAATGGTAGACATAATTGGGAGAATAAAGTAGAACTGTAGGGAATGCTTAAATTGTGTTGTCAAATAGGCCAAGACTGCTTTTGTATTTTAAGAATGTTATGTTTGTACTTTAGGAATGTTGGAGATATTTATGTGAATCTTTAGCAGACATTTGAGATACCAGCATCTCTTCAATCCTGGATCAGATATCTGTACTGATAACAGCCAACTGAGGTATGTTTTAAGTCGACCCATCTCTGCAAATTGTTTAAGAGAATAGAATTAGATGAATTCATACTCAAATGTTTTAACTATACTGGTTACCTGCTGTCATCAGGAACCAAATATACCACTGCTACTAAATTGAAAACTGAATTTAGAAAGGGAAACAACTGAATTTGACTGAATTGTATCATATTAGTCCAGTTACGCTTGCTGAGACACATTCTCGAATGAGTTAACATTTCAGGAATGAACATTTCAAGCATTTTTGTATGGTTATACATGGCGTTTATTTTAGCATACCCCAACTAAACAACTGCTGCACTACAGCGTGTAAGAGACAATAAGGAGTGATACTGTTGCAATTGTGAGGGTTGAATCATTTGTAGGTAGCCTATTACTGATCTTTTACTATGAATGATGCCATCCTTCTTCCTACCGTGAGACCATTTTATCAACAAAGTCATGAGACTGACCTTGAGGATGTCCCGCAGCAATATAATATAGCCTGGCTCCACCTGACTACGTACTTTGCTCAATTTCATTTATCTTCATACTCTGTCTGGTATAGCTTGATCCAGCTTCGTTTACTCCGGCAAGTGAATCTCCGCCCAGCGAGAGGGCGTTTTAAAGAGCGCTTACATTTAAGTTTCAAGCCTATCGTTATCGTTGTGTACCCCATGGTTACCATACATAATTACCAAATGTTAGTGATTGAACTCCAATAAATTCAAACTTCAGTTCTGTTGCGCGTCTCTCTGTTAAGCGGATTCTCCCATCTCCGCTCCTGTTACACCCACACCGCGCAAAGTCGGATTCAAGGCGGACTTATGAAAGAGGCGTGAATTATTTTAAAAAAGAACCAGACTAATCTACCACCTCCTTAATTTAGGTTGATATGAAAACGTGGAACGTGGACTTTCTCATTGACCTCCTGAATGCCATTTAAATCCAGAAAGACCAACCAGTCTTTGATTTTGAAAACGTATGCAAGGTGAACTGAATAAAGAACTGCCTACAGTAAAATGGTGTATCATCACATAGCTTAACAAAGAAATTACTTCACGAAATTTCACTTTTGCTTTGACGTTTGTTTATAAAGAGTCAAGACGTGCTTGAGGTGTGTAGATTTATAATTCAAAAACTCACGGTTGACAAAAAGGTTTCGCTGGCAGCTGCCTCACATAATATCAATTTATCTATGCTAAGACATGTAGACTGACATCTGCAACTTCGAACACAGTAGAGAGACTGACATAACGAGTTCAATCTCCATTGTAAACTAATTAAAAGACGAGAGAATAAACTATGCTGCTCCACTACAGTGCAGACGTCTGTGCAAATGTATGGATGTATTCAGTGAAGTTGGAAAGAAACGGACAGAGTCGAACGAAGTATGCTATGGGATAATGACTTCTCGTCAAGTTAAAACTGAAGATACATAATCGGTAAGATCCAATACAGAAAGTGGGTGATTATAACGGGATTTTCACTATTTAACAATGTAGCCTATGAAGCCAGTGAAGGTAATGGCGTGAAATATGCCACCGTGTGACACTGTAATGCAGAAAACATGAAGCTGTATCAGCTTATAAGCATCACATTTGATACTGTAATGTTAATTTGTAAATTCCGTGTTGCCTACATGTATTTAGAACTAGGCCTTCTGCCGACATGAGCAATATGCTGTTTCACCTTGTAGTGGCGCTCGACCTTATTCCAGCCCTCCAGAGTGCGTAAGCTGGAAAAGTGCTTAAGCCATGGCAGAATGCGCGCAAGAGTTGTATATATAAGAAACGTCCAGATTTTGGGGTTGCTCCACCCAAAACGAGCAACTCTCTCTACCACGCGTAAATGGCCGACTTAAGTGGATGGCAGAATCCGCTTAGAGGGAAACGCGCGTAGTTGCGCGTTTTTTTTTGGACTTACGCACCCTTACGTGCATGGAAGAATTCCGCCCTTAATGATTGCACGATGCTGTTGGCTACATATTGATTAAAAGGCTGACTCCCCTGTTGAGCTCACTCTTGCTACTTGTGTTAATTTGCGTGTTGGTTTGCGTTTTGGTAGGCTACTATTATGGTATTTACAAACCCTGAATATAAGCACACCTGACATTGTTGTGTCATAGGCCTACTTACTCAAAAGTGATGTGGAGAGGTAAGATGTGAATTCTGGTCGCGCTCGTATTGTACTGACGCGCTACGGCTGACCCACGAGAATCTTTCAATAATTTGTGATTATGTCTTGGCCATACATTTTTTACCACATATATTTAACACAAATAATGGCATGTACAGTATTGGTCATCTTGAAGGTAGGGTATGGAATTCTCTTTTTTGGCTAAATCACTGGAATTGAAAGGGGCGATAGGGGCGATTAATGCTGGTATTATCATTGCTATCATGAAAAAACGTAAACCTATGCAAGCACATGAAAGGGTTTGCTTAAGCTGTCCAATATATGTACTTATTTGTGTGAAATATCTGAGAAATATCTGTACAAAATATATATGGCCTAGACTAATTACGAATTATCACAATAATGAATCAGTGTATAGTGGTTCAACTGTTGCGCGTCAGTACATTGTGCGCGCGGCCCATGTTCGCATCTTACCTCTCCATGTCACTTTTGAGTAAGAGCAGGCATACCATACACAACAATAGGTTAGACCCTAAATATATTCAATTGCTTTACATCGAGTGGCCACTAACACGACATCAGTTTAATAGTTCCACGACATTACTTATTAGGGTTATTTCCACGTTTCACTAGTCAGAAACAAAAGCATGTGTGATGCATACGGGAATCGAACCTACGATGTTGAGAGGGTCAACCACCTGCTTTAACCATTAGACTAATGGACAGGGTGGTTGATCGGAGGGTTTCTAAATACCATAACAGTAGCCTACCATAACGTAAACCAACACGCAAATTAACGCAGAGTAACACAAGTAGCAAGAATGAGCCCAACAGAGGAGCCAGTCTTTTAATTTATATTAGCCTACAGCATAGCGCAATCTTTGAGTCACGAGAAAAACAACAAATTAGTGAATTTTGTTTGGGCGCTTGTGATTTTTGGTTAGGCGCTCCTAACACTGACGTCATCACCATCCGGAACTCCCAAGGTACGCCACTGGTGCGACTGCCCAGGGGTAGTCGTTCAAGCGACCAAACTTTGCGTCCTTGCTTGCGATTGAGAGTTTGAACTACTTTTTCTAGAAACACCAAATCCAAGAACGACGGAGCGAACTCCCAAGATTGCGACGCAAGTTAGCAAACGACGCTTTCTAGAAACGCACCCCAGAGTGAGGTCGAAATAGATTTAGAAGTTATGTCCATAACTATGGATTTGTGAGACTGAACGATGACCATCACCATCTTTTGTCGCTCGAAACAAGCTGAAGTGTAGCCTGACGACGTCACTCAATTCTTGTCAGAATATGAGTCTGAAACTGCTCCATTCAGCCGCGATTATAGGGTGTGATTCAACCGATACAGGGTGGGGGGGATACTGTAGCTCTGCACTCATTGGATAGACCAAACCAAACAGAACAAGTTATTGCGCTGTCAGTATATCTTGTGCAACACCTGATAGCGAATTCTAAGACAACGAAATATGTAGCAGGGTATGCTGTATGGAATACATCCTCCGTTTTTAGAAATAATTCCTTCAAACTGTATGCAATGAACAGCTGGGGAAGTGTGTCGTTAACCCAACGAGCAAACAGACATTTTTAAACAAACGGGAACAACATCACGCAAACATGCTTGGTGAAAGTGAAACTGAAGTTTTCCCACATATCCACGTTGGTCTAAGTGTTCAGAAACAGTTGTGTGAATCCGTGATAAAAACCTCCGTTTCAATAGCTAAGCTAAACAAAAGGCCAAACTGCATGAACAAATTATGCATTCATAGCTATAGCGTTTCTGTTGCAATCAAAATCAACCTAAGCCAACAAGGTCTCATACCCAACTCTTCGAACGAGGACGCATGCAGCCGTGAACGTCACTGCTGTTCATCTGTCAATCATCACGTAAAGCCCGCCCTGACAATGTGATTGGTCCGAACAGATCTGTATCTCGAATAGTAGCAGCCGAACGGAGAAGTGCCAGACCGAAGTTCCCTGCAGAAAAAAGATGTAGGCGGGGCTAAACTTCGGTCTGGCATCCAGGCTAGCTTAAGTGTTCCAGGCAAGATGAATTGACATCTCCCCAGATGCATTATATTACTGCGGTAGGCAGTACAGCAGGGGTACTCAATAGGCGGACTCCGGTCCGGATCCGGACCCAAACGTAGTGACATCCGGACCGAGCAAAAAGACAGAGATTTTATATTTTTTTTATTTTTATTTTATTTTATTTTTTTTTTTCATAGTGATCCAAGCGAGATTTCATTGGGTTGAGATTTCTACCTGTGTTTCCGATCACTCATCTACTCGGCTCGCGCCCAATCCTAATGTCCTATCAGTGGTTGAATAGCCTACATCACTATGACAACTCATTGTAACCGCGAGCGCATGGTCTGCGAGTGGCCTATCGGTTATCGGTCCGTTCCATTGGGCTCACACACAGGACATCAGAAAGCTTTATTACTCGCGGTAGCCTATTTGTTTCTTTAGCAAGCCAAGCAAATATCATGGTGTGCCTCCTGGATTCCAAATGGTGATCCTGATCACTCTCAAAATGTAATTGTTTCTTCCTTAGGTAATTTCAGACCTTTCCTAAAAAACTCATACAGTACAAATCCATCCATACCCTTTTTGCGTTATCTTATCTTATCTAACAAACAAACAGACAGACAGACAAACCCTGATGAAAACATAACCTCCTTAATTGACGGAGGTAACAAACAAACCCTGATGAAAACATAACCTCCTTGGCGGATGTAGCCTAATAGTTGCACTCAAAAGTGGAAACTTGAAACGTCATTATGAAACAAAGCATGTTCACTTCGAGCAGAATTATCCACAAACCTTTTATTTACTGCCTTTTTATTTTGCCTACTTTTTTCTAATTTTGGAAATGCACTGTTCCGGACCCTGGAAAGATTGCAAATTTGGTGAGTGGACCTTTCGAGTTTCTAATTGAGTACCCCTGGCCTACAGCCTCGAGGTAGGTCACATGACTTTGTGGATAGAATGACCTCAAGATACAGTAGGTAGAAGGATGGTGTCATTTGTAGTAAAACCATGGTGACAATCAACATTGGGACTCATAGATCCATAGTTTTGGACATAACTTTCTTTTATTAACAGATTCAGGAAGAAATCTACATTACAAGAATCAGAATTCACCATCAAGATATTGACCACAAAGAGTCTACATATACCTGCGGTAGGTCTACAGCCTCGAGATAGGTCACATGACTTTGTGGATAGAATGACCTCAAGATACAGTAGGTAGAAGGATGGTGTCATTTGTAGTTAAACCATGGTGACAATCAACATTGGGACTCATAGATCCATAGTTTTGGACATAACTTTCTTTTATTAACAGATTCAGGAAGAAATCCACATTACAAGAATCAGAATTCACCATCAAGATATTGACCACGAAGAGTCTACATATACCTTCTCTTGGGAAGTGTATCTTCTATCTATTGTCTCTGTAATTTATACTTGTTTGCACTTGTAATTTATATCACAATCATATCACTATGAATAGAATGAAAAATCTAATTCTATCAGACAAACCAAAACGGCTTGCTGAGACTGTTGTGGAAAAAAGCAAACTGCTGAAATCGCAGCCAGGGGGTTTACCTGTTTATAAAGTTCCTTTGACAGAAGAACACATTGGTATACCTGGGTGCAGGCGTTTCATTTTTGGGAAAGAAAAGTCCTCAAAACGTAATCGTACCATAATGGTTCTCGGAGCAACTGGTGCCGGCAAGTCTACTCTCCTTAATGGGATGATCAATTACATTCTAGACGTGAAATGGGAGGACAATTATCGTTTTAAATTAGTTGATGAAGGTGACATCACAGCATCACAAGCTCACAGCCAGACATCAGAAGTCACAGTGTACAAACTCAACTACCATGATGAGTTTAAATGCCTCTACTCTCTGACCATTGTGGACACTCCAGGCTTTGGAGATACCAGAGGCATAGACAGAGACAGGGAGATCACAGAACAGCTGCGTAATCTCTTCAATTATGATCTTGGTGTCGTTGAAATTGATGCTGTGTGTTTTGTAGCTCAAGCAGCTTTAGCACGACTCACACCAACACAACAATATGTGTTTGATTCTGTGCTTTCCATTTTCGGCAACGATGTGGCTGAGAACATCAGGATTCTAGCGACATTTGCAGATGGCCAACGTCCACCAGTTCTAGAGGCAATCAGTGCTGCAGGTGTTCCATGTCCTAAAACAAAACAAGGGGTGCCAATTCACTTCAAATTCAACAATTCAGCATTGTTTGCGCAAAACTCATCTGCTAACACAGGTGATGGTGAAGATGATGATGATGAAGTAGATGAGAGCTTTGATCAGATGTTTTGGGACATGGGGATAAAAAGTATGGACAGGTTTTTCGGTGCTCTGAACAGCATAAAAACCCAAAGTCTGACACTGACAAAGGAGGTTCTCAAAGAAAGACAACGGCTTGAGATATCAATTGAGAATTTGCAGATGCAGGTTATAGTTGGGATTTCCAAACTTGAGAAAATAAAATCTATAACTGAAACACTTGAAGCGAATGAGGCAGAAATCAAAAGAAATAAGGACTTTAAGGTACCCTACACTTACATCAAATCTTTTCAAACGTCTATTTCTGGTTCTGGAAATTACATCACCAACTGCCAGGTGTGCATGACTACCTGTCACTACCCTTGTGGCATACCGAATGATGATGGTAAAAAGGATTGCGATGCAATGGGATCAGATGGGCGCTGCAAACAGTGCCCAGGAAAGTGCAACTGGAATTGTCATTTTAATCAGAAGTACAAATGGGAGTATAAGTACGTAACAGAAGAAAAAACAGTGGAGGAGCTGCAACAAAATTATCTGAAAGCCACAAAAGAAAAGGTGCCCATTCAGGCATTGATTGAACAACTGAAAGCTGAATATGATGATGTGCAGACTCAGGTAGTGGAATTTATGGAGACCTCTGCTAAGTGTCTGAACAGACTTAAAGAGATAGCCCTGAAACCAAATCCCCTTTCCACTCCAAAGTACATTGACATGCTCATTGAGGGAGAGAAAAGCGAGGCCAAACCAGGCTATACAAAACGAATTAAGTCCCTGATGGCCATGAAACAAAAGGCAGAATACATGGCAAAAGTAGAGCAAGGTAAGAAACTCCTTCCAAGAAGTAACAGTGAATGTGAAGCTTTTCAAGAGTAAGACATGCACAATTCAAGACCACAATACAAGGTAGAGATACATTCTGACACCTAGAACCAAATGGGATGCAGAGAGGCCGAGGCAGTTACAACAGAGGACAAAATTACGACAGAGGAAAATATATACAGTAAATGTGTATTTGGAGGGGCGTTAGAAACAAACAAGGACAGCTCCTGTATAGCCAAATTTGGTTCTGAAAACATCTAAATACCACTAATAATAAAAAACAAACACATGAACAAAAAAATGGATGATGGTCATTTTACTTTCTTGAAAAGTATAGTTTCTTGGCGGTGATGTGGTATATTTCCCTTGCACCTAATTCACATCATCTCCACTTGCTTCAGGGATGTCAGCTTCGTTCTTATTTTTTCACACTATTTCCAGTGGGGTGTCCACTCATTTAAGTACATACATTTGTATTGTCCTACTGCTGAGCCTGTCTGTTATGAGACAGCAGGAGTCCCAACAGTGTCCCTCTTTTCACAAATGTTGACGGTTTCTATTGAGGTTCTGTTACAAGACATGCTCCGTTGTCATTAAATCTTGAATTTAAATCAGTTCAACAGTGTGTAACATGAGTTGATTTATATGCTCTGTGACCTTTTTCTTGGTGTATGTTTCTTGTATTTTATCCTCTCAATTATTTGTCAATCAGGAGTATTATTATATGCTTGTTCTGTTTTGTGTGAACAAAGGTAAATAGTTTTTTTTCTTTCTTTCTTTTAAAGTTATCCTCTTATTGTAATGTATTAGTATTAGTATATAGCTTACACTTGTTCTGCTCTTTGTGAACAATGTCAAAATAAAACGTTATCATCTAAAGTAGCTTCCTTCACCTTGTGCAGCTTTTCTCTTCTAGGGCATTTTGATCAATCATCTCCCGGGTGACACATACACTTTAATTGATCGAATAATGTTTATATGAGTCCTGAATAATAAATATAAATATCACACATGTGCCGTATGATCATATAAGATCAACTATTTTTGATCATGTTTTATGCTCATTTGGAATTTGATATAGCAACTCATATAAAAATGATGTGAAGGGGGCATCAAAAGGCAGGGAAAGTTGTGAAATGCAAAGAAAAGACCAGCAAAGAACAATGCAAAGAACATTTAATGACTTACAGTATAAGTTTGTGTGCTGTTAGAAATAAGCTGGTAAGAAGTTAAGAAGTGTAAATGGTCCTTCAGAAAGACTATTTGCCAAGAACACTTAGAGTGTACTGTAGATGGTTCTTTGAAGCTCTACAAAAGGTTATTCTATGGTATTGCCCTGAATAATCAATTATATAGAGTGCACATTTCCAAATTGAGAAAAGGGGTACCCAGTTTGTTGATTTGCCAACTAGGGAAAGATCACTTCTTATATTTTGTCACTTAACATGTGATGTACTGTAACACATGATGCACAGTAGGTAACCAATGACCACAATACAGCAAACCCAGCAGACAGGTACTGGGAACCCAGCAAGCTTTTCTGGGATGATTTATGTCCTGCTTCTGATTCTATTTCCTCAGTGTACGCACAGCTTCCAGAAGAAAACAAAATACATGTGACAGAGAAAACATTACATGCTTAAATCATTTAAGAGCTTTTCAAAATGGAGGGAGAGAGCACCTTGGGCTTCTTGGCAGCATGAGCGACCGAAGCTATCTGTGGGCAATAACACAGGCTTTCCAATTACTTTCAGTGGATGTTGCACAAGGGATTTAAAATGCTCTTGCAACAGAAAACACCCCTGCAGGTACATAAGAAAGAAAGAAAGAAAAATGCTCCGTTCAATTAATTTATTCTATTCAATTTGTTTTGTTTAGTCACACTCTCATTTTGTTGTTTTAATACTGTATATCTACAAACACCATTAAAGCCTGTGGTTTCCCAAAGGTCATTCCACCGCTTAAAGGGATAATCCGGAGTGAAATGCACTTTAGATCAATTTTTCGGACTATTGGGGGTACATACGTTGAGTTGACACCAAAATCATGTCATTCGGATGTATTTTGAGAGAGTTCGAGCTCATCGTTTTTAGCCAAAACTCGTTAGCCTGGAAGTGACCGGGGCGTGTCCTTTCGCCGTTACAAAACGCTATTTTTATACCTCTTCTACTGTTCCAAACAACACTACACTTACGTGGTAGTGAGTAGAAGGTCCCTATAGCTAAACCGAAGTATCCCCACGTCTTTATGTGGTCGGATAGAGAGTCCAGAATGAATTTAATCGAGTCCGTACCTTTCCGGAAATGTTAGTAAAGTGTTGTTAAAACGTTGCCAGCTACAGCAGCGACATTTCCGGAAAGGTACTGACTTTTAGTTGGCCAAGACTTTGTTTCCAAATTAGGTAGACCTACTGAATGTTACCTTGAAAGGCCATTTTCAGGTGTAAATGTGAAACCCCTTAATTCTGCATTTAATGTGTCAATGCAGGGGTTTTCTCTATGTTTAGCTATTACAGTTTTTTCCAATCGTATACACACTAAAATTAAGGTTATCAGACAGTTAACAATACTTAACACTTAAGAAGCAAAACACCTGCGCAGAGTAGTACAACAGTAAGCACAAATTCAGCTTCACACTTTTTGCGAAACATTACACACAGTGAATGTCAAAACGTAAAACACATTTTCACACCTTAGACACAGATAAAGATTGTTAGGTACTTTCTTCTCATTACAAAGCCCTGGCTTGCCAATGACCACACTAATGAACAAATTGAATAATCACATCCACCAGGTGAGTAAGCACACTTGTGCAAAATTGAAAACACAGCACTCAGGTGTGTTATGCTTGATC
Source organism: Sardina pilchardus (assembly GCF_963854185.1). Taxonomy (NCBI): domain Eukaryota; kingdom Metazoa; phylum Chordata; class Actinopteri; order Clupeiformes; family Clupeidae; genus Sardina; species Sardina pilchardus. The sequence goes on from NC_085006.1 coordinate 28,179,369, forward strand.
CTCGAGGGACGTTCCCACTGATCTATAACTAACACTGGATAGACTATCCCATTGTTTTCGCCCCATTATTCTTTATGTCGATCAGTGAGGATCGAGGCCCAAGGAGCGAGGGAGGATGTATAAAAGCCCAAATGAGAGGCACCCATAGCCTGTGATGTGGATGAACTCTTATGGCTTGATCCAGCTAGACGGAGAGATGATTAGAGTATTGTGTATTGTTGTTACTTGTTTGCATTGTTGCTTTAGTTTTTCTTCAGTGACTGTAAGTGTACAGTACTTTTTATTTGTGTACATTTTTTTATTTTTCTACACCTTACAGTAGTAATTAGTAAGAACTATAATTTTGCCATTTTCTGTTGATTGACTTGTCACTGTAACTGTAACTGAACATATGGTACAGTGAAAGAAAGAAATATTGTCTGCAGCATCAGTTTTGTGCATTGCTTGATGAGGGTTCATCAACATATTTTTGTCATCTAAATGATCCTAATGCTCTCAAACAATATGTCTGAATAAGATCCATATATTGGAAGAGGGTTTTTACAGATGTGTTTTGAATTTATTGTGTTGGTGTGTATAAGATAGCGACAGTGCGGAATCATTCAAAGAATGTGTTAGTGATATGAGAACAGTATAAGGTTTTATCAATGTGTTTATTGTTTTGACAGAAATATTTAATTTTGCTAACAATCTGTTATGTTCTGCTGATTAGGTGTTGTGTTTGGTTAATTGTGTGATGTGTTTAGACAAAAAGAGCCCCGTTTTCAAAATTGTGTGTAAACGATTGGAAAAAACTGTAAGGGGTTGGTTAAGGAGAATTCCAGCACAATTAGGCTATATTTTAATGTGAAAATTCAGGGGCTTGTTTATTCAGTGAGATTAAGGGGGTAATTAAGGACAATTTAAGTATACCCTTGGTTACATATTAAAGTTTTTTACGATTGTTTACACACTAAAATTATTTTTTTCACACAATTAGCAAAATTGCACAACATTACACACATTGTCTGCTTCACCCTTTTTGCAAAACATTACACACAGTGATTTGTAAAACTCTACACACATTTCCACACCTTAGACACAGATAAGGATTGTGAGGTTACTTCCTTGTCATTACAAAGCCCCGGATTGCCAATGACTACACTAATGAACGAATTGGATAATCACATCCACCAGGTGTGTAAGCACACATGTGCAAAATTGAAAACGCAGCACTCAGGTGTGCTATACAGTCTTGTTGCTTTTGCAGTAGTTGCTCTTCAGAGTCAAAGTGTATGTACGTTATGCAGTAGTTTTTGTTTGTCTACAGATTTTATTTGTTCAACTGATTTCATTGTTGGTTGATTACTGTAACTGATTATGGTTAGAAATACTGTAAGTATTGAAAGAAATACTTGAAATATTCAGTCTAAAGCAGTCTTCAGTGTTGTACAGTGCAAGTGCAAGTTTATAGACCTATTTATGTACACTTTCCCTATGTCAAACTAATCATGAAGAATGTTGTGGGTTTGTCACTATTTTTTGGACATCTAAACGATCCCTTACATAACAATGTCTGGGCAAAAATCTAGCACGTGCTATTTCCTAATTTTTCTTTTTACAAATGCGTTTTGCATTAATCACTGCAGTGTGAAACTGGCTGCAATAGTGTCTGATCATTGAGGACTGTGTTTGTTAAATGACAACTAATAGCATTTTTACAAATATGTGTATATGTTTTGACTGAAGTGTGTATGTTTTGACTGAAGTGTGTTTGTTTTGACTGAAGTGTTTCATTTTGCAAAGAATCTAGGAATTATGCAAACTGAGTGTGGCGTTTGGATACCTGTGCTTAAATTTTGTTAAAAAGAACTCGGTTTGAAAAATTGTGTGTAAGCAATTGAAAAAAACTGTAAAGTGGTATTTCAGGGGTTGTTTCTTTTGTGATATTAAGGGGGTAATTAAGGACAATTTAAGTATTTGACTATATTCTCAGGGGATAATTGAAGGGTTTTCCCCAAAGCAGGACAATGCCCGGACTGATTTTAACCGGGTTTTTATCACTGTTCTAACTCTGGGGGTGACCGAGACTGGCTTGATTTCATTTTTGGGTGGCGTATTCCTTTAAGATTGAAGAGGGTGCCCGGTGATCAGTGTTGCCAGATTGGGCGGGTGCCCGCCCAATTGGGCTTCTTTTGACTATGTTGGGCGGGGGAAAAAAGCCTTAGGCGGGCAGATGTAATATGGGCTACTTTTAACGAGATTGGGCGGGTTTTGTTTTCACACCAATCATACATTTTATCTTCTAAAACTGATAGTTCCTGTCGTTGATTATGATGATATTCCCTTAACCCTATGAGCCCGACGGACGCAAAGTGCGTCAAAAAACACACCCATTCTTCTCTGTTACATTGCTCCGCCATTAGTTGTCACAGCGAGATGAGACGAATACTGCACGAAAGAGCAGAACCGGGGCTTTCCAACGAGACTAGACACTTGTCTGTACGATCAAGTATGAAAATAAAATAAATTCATAAAGTTAAATCAAAATATATGATATTTACAGTCTATATTGCTCTGCGTTCACCCGCGCATCCAGGACTCTCCCTTGAATTCCTCGCGGACCCCGCATCGTACAGACATGACACGGATTTCAAATGAAAGAGGGGAAACAGAGCTTTCCACTGATACCAATTGTCGCAGGCAACAATAGTCTCACTGAACCACTCTCAAATGTTGTCGATTTCATTCTTAGACCTTTGGTCACGATTCTTCCAAGTTATCTTAGGGACACATCTGATTTCCTACAATGTTTGTCTCAGATTGACCATCTAGGTCAGGATGTTCTGCTTGCCACCATGGATGTAACCTCTTTATACACTAACATTCCGCACACTGATGGTTTGACTGCTCTGCAACATTTTCTTGACCTTAGGACTGATGACGATGGCCTACCAACTAAATTCATTGTAGAGATGGCTAAATTGGTGCTTACCAAAAATTACTTCTTGTTCGAACATCAATACTACCTACAGACCAGTGGCACAGCTATGGGTGCTACTATGGCCCCGGACTATGCCAATCTATATCTTGTTTTTTTGGAAGAACAGTATGTGTTCAATAATAATCCTTTTCTTGAGAAGATCATTCTATTCAAGAGGTACATTGATGATTGTTTTGTGATTTTCCATGGCTCATTACCTGAATTTGAACTGTTTGTCCTGTATATGAACTGCCTAAGGCCATCTATTAAGTTTACTTACTCAGCAAGTGCTACCAGTGTGAACTTTTTAGACACCTGCATTTCCCTTACTGATGGCCACATTGCCTCCTCTTTGTACAGGAAAGACACAGAGAAGAATAGCTTGCTCCATGCTACAAGTGCCCACCCTACATCTCTGAAAAGGGGTCTGCCCTACAGCCAATTTACCAGACTACATCGGATCTGCTCTGACGAGACTGATTTTGAGGCGAATGCCAGACTTCTTTACAGAGACTTTAGCTCTAGAGGATATCCCAACAGCTGGCTTGATGCATCATTAGATAAAGTACGTGCCTCCGATACACCTTTGGCCAAATCCCAGTGCAAAAACGAGAATCGTTGTATTCTAAAACTGACCTACAGTCCTTTGAGCAGTGATATCAGGAACATTGTCAATTCGCATTGGCACATTATTCAAAGAGATGATCAGCTGAATGAGCTATTTCAGAATTTGCCTCTCTGTGTCTTTTCTAGAAGTCCCAACCTTAGGGATAGACTGGTCCATGCAGATACTGCCACGCCTCCCTCAACTAGGTCTACTCTCTCTAATGCTCAAGGTAATTTTCCTTGCAAAAGTTGCACTTCGTGCTCACACTATCTGAAGAGTAATACATCATCATTGCATTGTACTGCCTTGCACTATATTTATATTTAATCTTAAACCTCAGCCTAAACTGATACACTGCACTACTCCCACCCTCTCTTTAATTAGGGCCCGAGCACCGAGGTGCGGCCACTGAAAGTGGCTGCACCGTAGGTGCAAGGCCCTATTGTTTTTGCTCAGATTATTATTAGGGCCCGAGCACCGAGGTGCGGCCACTGAAAGTGGCTGCACCGTAGGTGCAAGGCCCTATTGTTTTTGCTCAGATTATTATTATTATTATTTTTCTTCTTCTTCCGTCTTACCTGTTTTTTTTTTTTCACCAACTTGGCATGCTCTAAAACTCTTGTAATTTGGCAGCCATTTGTAGAATTGCAATCGAAACTCAGAGACAGAGCTTTGGCCTAGGGTGTGGCTCAGGGACTCTATAGCGCCACCTAGCGCGGTTTCTGTTGTGTTTGACACATACATGCACGAAAATGAACTAAATTTGGTGGACATGTGTGTTGTATGAATCTGAACAATTTTTACATTTACACTCTATAGTAAATATTCGAAGAATTTGAGTTATGGTTATGATTATGAATTTTGCACATCATGTATTTTGAAACACTTCTCCTAGACGGTTTATCGAAATCATGTCATTTAAGCACTAAATTGATCTTGAGGGGTTGCCCGAGAGGAATTGCAACCAGATTTTTGAATTTCAAAAGTATATCGAAATGGCGAAGGTTTGAATCTAGGTGTCTTATAAAAGAAACAAAAAGTTGGTGTTATAGGCAGAAAACAGTGACTAATTTGGATGAAATTTGATGGAGTATTAGTTAGTGTGTTTGTAGTGACAGTCATATACAAAGTTTTGAATTTGGTGTTGTTTGTGATTTTTAAAAGCGCATTAATGATTGTGGTGGACACAGTTTTAGCTAAAATATTATGAAGCGAGTTGATGAATAATAATAATCATATTAACCTATGCTGCAATTTTGACTTTAACCACATTAACAGAAAGTGAGTTATTTAGGTTTTCTTATGAGGATGGCTCTGTGTTACGATCTTTCCTCATCCGCGCCTTCATGTTGGTCCTGTTACACACACAGAACCACATTTAACCGCACACACATTACACACGCGCAAGCTTTCCAGAGAGTTACGCACACACACAGCCTCTCCCTTGACCCCTCTGCCTCCCTCCCTCTCTCTCTTTCTATCTTAGCCCCATGCCCCCCCCCCCCTCATTTGCATACCGACCCCCCACACACTCTCTCACCCATCCCCCATGCCTCTCTGGTGGTGATAAGAAGGCCAACAGATGATAACCCAACTTGAGGATGAGAGAAGGCACCACAATCCTGAAACTTATTTGCCATGTGTGTGTGTGAGGGTAGGCCTAGGGTGTGGCTAAGGGACTCTATAGCGCCACCTAGCGCATTGCCTGTTGTGGTTGACACATACATTCACGAAAATTAACCAGATTTGATGGGCTTGTGTGTTATCCCTATTGCTAGTCAGAGACAAACTCTGGCCAAAGTTGTGGCTTAGGGACTCTATAGCGCCACCTAGAGCATTGTTTTTTGTGGTTGACACAAACATTCACAAAAATGAACCAAATTTGGTGGGCTTGTGTGTTATTGCTGCCGCAAGATAAAAACAGAGCTCTGGCCCCGGGTGTGGCTTAGGGACTCTATAGCGCCACCTAGCACATTGCCTGTTGTGGTTGACACGTACATTCACGAAAATTAACCAAATTTGATGGGCTTGTGTGTTATTCCTATTGCTAGTCAGAGACAGAGCTCTGGCCAAAGGTCTGACTTAGGGACTCTATAGCGCCACCTAGAGCATTGTTTGTTGTGGTTGACACAAACATTCACAAAAATGAACCACATTTGGTGGGCTTGAGTGTTATTGCTGCCGCTAGATAAAGACAGAGCTCTGGCCTCGGGTGTGGCTTAGGGACTCCATAGCGCCACCTAGCGCATTGTCTGTTGTGGTTGACACGTACATTCACGAAAATGAACCAAATTTGGTGGGCATATGTTTTGCTATAGCTATTCAGAGACAGAGCTCTGGCTGAGGGTGTGGCTTAGGGACTCTATAACGCCACCTAGGGTGTTACCTGTTGTGGTTGACATATACATTCACGAAAATGAATCAAATTTGGTGAGCTTATTTGGTGGGCATGTGTGTTATTGCTACCGCTAGTCAGGGATAGAGCTCTGGCCTAGGGTGTGGCTTAGGGACTCTATAGCGCCACCTAGCACATTGTCTATTATGGTTGACACATTCACGAAAATGAACCACATTTGGTGGGCATGTGTGCTATTGCTACTGCTTGTCAGGGATAGAGCTCTGGCCTGGGGTGTGGCTTAGGGACTCTATAGCGCCACCTAGCTTGTTGTCTGCTGTGGTTGACACATACATTGATGAAAATTAACCAAATTTGGTGGGCATGTGTGTTGCTCATGCACATGCAAACCAACAACTATGTGTTGCTTTGTTAGATGCCGAAATGTCACCGGTCCGCACCGCAGGTGCTCGGGCCCGCCATCGCCGCTTGCGGCTATATTTAGGGCCCGAGCACCGAGGTGCGGCCGCTGTAGCAGCGGCTGCACCGTAGGTGCAAGGCCCTATTGTTTTTGCTCAGATTATTATTATTATTATTATTATTATTATTCTTTCATCGTCTTACCCCGTGCGCCCTTTTTTCACCAACTTAGCATGCTCCAAAACTCTTGTATTTTGGCAGCTACATGTGGAGTTACTGTGGCTACTCAGTGACAGAGCTCTGGCCTAGGGTGTGGCTCAGGGACTCTATAGCGCCACCTAGCGCGCTGTCTGTTGTGGTTGACACATACATTCACGGAAATGAACCAAATTTGGTGGACATGTGTGTTCTAATAATCTGAACAACTTTTACATTTACTCTCTATAGTAAATATTAGAAGAATTTGAGTTATGATTATGATTATGATTTTTGCACATCATGTATTTTGAAACACTTCTCCTAGACGGTTTATCGAAATCATGTAATTTCAGCAGCAAAATGATCTTGAGGGGTTGCCCAAGAGAAATTGCGAACAGATTTTTGAATTTCAAAAGTATATTGAAATGGCAAAGGTTTGAATTATGGCAACTTATTAAAGAAACAGGAAGTTTGTGTTATAGGCAGAAAAAAGGTAATAATTTGGATGTAATTTCGCAGCTAAATGTGGAATTGCTACTGCTAGTCAGAGACAGGGCTTTGACCCTAAGGTGTGGCTTCGGGACTCTATAGCGCCACCTAGCAGCGAGTTGTCCGTCTTGGTTGACACAAACATTAATGAAAATGAACCAAATTTGGTGGGCTTGTGTGTTATTGCTATTGCTAGTCAGAGACAGAGCTCTGTCCTAGGGTGTGGCTTAGGGACTCTATAGCGCCACCTAGCAGATTGTGTGTTGTGGTTGATGCATACATTCACGAAAATGAACCAAATTTGGTGGTTGTGTGTTATTGCTGCCGCTACTGAAAGATAGAGCTCTGGCCTAAGGTGTGGCTTAAGGACTCTATAGCGCCACCTAGCAACGCGTTGTCTGTTGTGGTTGACACATACATTCAAGAAAATGAACCAAATTTGGTGGGCTTCTGTGTTATTGCTACCGCTAGTCAAAGACAGAGCTCTGGCCTCGGGTGTGGCTTAGGGACTCTATAGCCCCACCTAGCTTATTGTCTGTTGTGGTTGACACATACATTCACGAAAATGAACCAAATTTGGTGGGCATGTGCATTATTGCTACCGCTAGTCAGGGATAGAGCTCTGGCCTAGGGTGTGGCTTAGGGACTCTATAGCGCCACCTAGCGTATTGTCTGTTGTAGTTGACACACACATTCATGAAAATGAGCCAAATTTGGTGGGCTTGTGTGTTATTGCTATCGATAGTCAGAGATAGAGCTCTGG